>NC_133324.1:868473378-868658378 GCF_042186555.1 Aquarana catesbeiana
TCCATAGCAGGGGTAAGTGTCTCTCTGCCCCATTGTCTGTTGTGAGTCTAGTTCCTAAGCAGCCTATTGTGTCTTTCTATGGACCAGGTAGTTTCTGGTTTGATCACTCTCCAAGGTGCTGTTAAGGCCTGTTCAGCCCATGGCTGGGGGTTTTCATTGGAGTATATTCTAGTGAAGGCAGCCTGATGGGTTATACTCCCCACCTGTCCACACATCTATGTAAACCGTTTCTTATTAAAAAAGATTGGACATTTTCCTTCCCTCCCATCATGTGTATGTTGGAGCATGATTGTTGGGATTTTTTCCTCAACCCCTGAAGCAGCCAAGGAATTGCTTGGAGACTTGTGACCATAGTTTTCCTGAACATGGCTTCTTGCATTTGGTGCCTAACAGCTACTGCTGCCTATACTCTCTATCTTAAGGCTATGCCTACACCCCTCCAGGTGTTTTTTCTTTGACTTTTTATTGTCCACATGCAAGAGTCCCTTCCTTACATATTCGTTCAGCATAACATACTTGTCTATACCTGATCCATAAGATTTTTTGGGCTTCTTGTGGGCGCAATTCATCTGACCCTCTTGAAACTATTTTATTGTAAGACAATTTAATCTACTGGTGTGATGGGGAACTTCATCCCAAGTTTTCATCTCGTTCTTTGTTCTGTACACCCTTCTGCCTGGTCCTACTTACAATATGTCAATTTGCACCCTGTAGATCCTGGTCGACTTTGTACATCCTCTCCCTATCTCCTTAGATCTTGCATCACCTGTGTAACTTTCATCTGAAGATTGCTCTTCCTTGTCAGTGGGAATCCTGTTTGTTTCCTAGCCAGGCCCTCACCTAAGCCTTAACCAGAACTGTTTCCTATCCTAGGCCCTATTGTTCTTATTAAAGGTTTCCCCCTGAATGGCATGACATTTCTTCTTTTTTTTTTTTTTTTTTTTTTTCCCTCACCTTAGGGGCCAGGCATGTCATCTATGGCTATGTAAGGTTTCTTCTGGGACCTACATACTTTCCACATAATTCCAGAATGATACTAATTACAGAAAGCCCCCCCCCACCCCCTTGCGGTTAATGTTGGGCACTACATTCAGCATCTATACTCCTTTACATTGAGCCACCACCTAAATCTTTGTTTCACATTTTTTCCATACTGCTGGTTGCTATTTGGCTGTTGACCATTTCCTGTCGCCTGCAACAGCCACAGGATGCTTCCACTATTTGGGTCTGTTGACTCTTCTTGTTTTTTCCTGTGGGCCTGTTGCTGCTGATTTATCTTTATTGTTGCATCCTGTAGTCTAAGTATCAATCAACTCCTGTGTCTTCTGTACGATAAAGACCTGATTTCATTTTTGTACCTGTATATTCTGTATCTTAAAATACAGTACAGAAAACAGGTCCCTTCCCTCTCTTCATGGTGATCCCTCTTTTGCTTGCTAATGAATCTGGAGTCTCATGGAGTGGATCGGGTGTTAATTTGCATTTGTAAAGCCGTTTGCTTCGAGTCCTTTAAAAGGTCACAAGCCCAACTCCTGGTGTGTTGTGCAATATTTTTATTTATTTATTTTTTTTAAATTTTTATTGACAGGCACAATGCTTCCTTATTCAGAACCATAGGATTATATCGCTTACAGGAGTAGGACACTAGGCAGAAAAAACACTTGGCTATGCCCATGTGCAGTCCTAGGTGATATACACCCCCTCTCTGCTATAGGCCTTCGTTTTTTTTTTTTTTTCTGCCTGGTCAGGAGTAAGGACCTAGTTTCCTGCTGGGATCTCTGGTCCTGGCAATATTTTGTTGTTGCATTTTTAAGCTACTTTTTTTCTCTGGGATTTTTTTCCTGTGAGATTTACAATCAACTGTTGTACTGGGCGACGGGCTGGACCCTAAGATCCAGTGGTCTCCCCAGTCTGGCCAGCGAGCGCATGCAGAACACAGCTACGCGCTAGGTCTGCCGCGACATAGCCCCACTGAACGGGGGCTGACCCTGCGAGTTAAACATCTTGCGAGGTCGCATACGACCGGGTCTCGGCTGTGTCGCAGCGTTCCTCATGGCCGACAGCCCCCCCCCCTCCCACTTCGGTGGCGAGGAAGATCCGTCTGGGGTCGTTACCCGTGCACTCACTGGACTCGTACTCATAAGTAAGGGGCCCCCTCCCCTCCTCTCACTTATTTAGGCTGCGGCTTTGCAGCCTACTGTGCACGGGGGGGGCACAATGTGCGAGATGGCCCTGGAGTGGGCGGCGGTGGTCGCCGCTTTCCGTTGCGGGCACTCCCTGGACTGGACTTGTACTCACTCGTAAGTAAGGGGCCCCCTCCCCTCCTCTCACTTATTTAGGCCGCGGCTTTGCGTCCTGCCGAGCACTCGTTGGGGGTGACGTGTGAGGTGGCCCTGGAGCGGGCGGTGGTGGTCGCCGCTTTCCGTTGCGGGCATCCGCCCTCCTTCCTCGGCTTGGTGGATGACCCCTGTGAGGGGCCTCAGCCAGTGTCCCCTGTGAAGGACCCAGTGGTGTCCCCTGTGCGGGGCATCCTACTACTGTAGGGGGCAATATAACCCTATGGTTCTGAATAATGAAGCACTGTGTCTGTCAATGAACTCAGAGAAACTGTTTTAATGGTAAGTCAAAAAGCCTATATTTTTTCTTACTAGTAAAGCTCAACGGTCACTAAATGTTTTTTATTGCTATTTGTGCAACCCCCCAAATTAAAGTAGCACTAAAGGCAAATATTTTCTTTTCATTTTAGATCGATTATGGGAGATTTATAACCCCTGTCAAGTTTTTGTGTGCCATATGTATCCCATTGAGGTAATTTCCCCTCGCTTCTTGTCTCAAAGCTGAAACGGGAAGTGAGAGGAAATCCCTTGAAAGTGAGATAATCCCTGGCTGTCACCAGGGTCAGCAGAACTAGTGTCCTCATTGGAAGAGTTTTTCTCTATTACAGTTCTGGGGACAACCCTAAATATGGGATTTTTATTTATTTATTTTTTTTACTTTCATTTTTGGTGATAACGGTAAACAGTATAAATAGAGAGGGTAAATCTTTTTAACGGGCACACAGATCATAATAGAAATCTGTCAGCTGTTGTGTTCCATCTCCACTCTGTCCAAAACTTACAAAAAGTTTTTGCCTTTTAGTTCTACCTTGCGTTTCTGATGACTTACATTGTTTTAATTTTGTAGATAACAGGCTTATTGTGTTTTAGTATTGACAAAATATTGCATAGTTCAGGAGCCATATGGTCATTGACCTGAACAAAAACTGGCACAATGGATGAATTATTAAAGTGTTAACACAAAAAAAAAAAAAAAGATCCTGCTCCTTTTAAAGCATGTTATTATACAGCACAGTGCTAGTGCTGTCATTTGGCCCTCTGAATCACCTGAAATATCTGGCTAATCCTGGCAGTTTCTATCTTTCCCCTGTAAACTGACCATGATATATCGGGGCTGCTGAGCCCTGACATCGTGGTCAGAGTACGTGCCTCCGTCATCTGCTGCTATCTGCAGCTCTCCTCTGTCATCCTCCCCCCTCCCTGCCTGTCAGCTTTCTCTAGAGCTGCTCTGCTCCTCTCTCTGCTGCTTCAAACTATCTCATCTTTATATCATCCCCTCTTAGATAAAAAGCTGTATCCTAGTGCCTGGGCTTTATTTAAAAAAAAAAAAAAAAAAAAAAAAAAAAGCTGATCTTTACCTTTTTTTTTTAACAGCATCTCCCAGTGTTAACGTGACTCCGGGCTCTCTCCTCCTCTCCTCTCTGGCTGATATCAGCAAGGGAATCTCGGCCCTGCCCGCTGGAGATATTAGATGGGGAGAGCAGAGAGCCTGAAGTCATATGATCGCCGGAAGATGCTGTTAAAACAGATAGAAAGCAATGTCACTAGGATACGGCTTTTTGTCTGCCAGATGGGATGAGATGTTGGCTTAAACACTTTAAGGTCAGTGGTCTGCTTCAGTGAAGATTGCATGTACATATTAATGAGGATCAGCAAACTGATTCCTCTGTCCAATATTGGGGCCAGTTCCCACCAGATGCAGTCCAGTACGGTTTTTTTTTTTTTCTTTTTTTTTTCTGCATCAAAAACGCATGGAAAGTTGGTTACGTGGTTTTCAGTGGCATAGTTCCAATAGTTCATAAAACCAGTGCTTTGTAGTTCCATTCCAGAAAAAAAAAAAAAAAAAAAGTAGAAAATGCTGCATTTTTACTGTACTGGAATGTTGTAAAACGCATTAACGCACTGGAACACACAAACGCACCAAAAATGCACTGGAATGCACTTGTCCTTATTAAGGGCCAGTTCACACCACATGCAGTCCAGTGCGTTTTTTTTTTTTTTTTTTGCTTTAAAAACGCATGGAAAGTAGGTTCTAGGATTTCCATTGACATAGTTCACACCAATGCTTGCAGTTCCAGTGCGTTCCAGAAAAAAAGTAGAACTTGCTGCAATTTTCCTGCACTGGACTGTACTGGAATGCTGTAAAAAGCATCAAAAACACACTGGAACACGTCCTTATTTAAGGTTAAGAAAAAAAGAGGGGGTAAAATGCACTGGAATGCATTAAGAACGCGTCAAAAACGAGCATGCAGAAAAGCATCTGGAACGCATCCAGACTGCGTTTCTATGGTGTGAACTGGCCCTAAGGTTTGCTGACCCGCCAATAACTGCAGATCAGTTTGCTTATCCCTTATACCATCTCTTAGGAGCTAGCAATAGTCTTGGGGGCATTGGCCATCTGGCTCTTGGAACTTGTCCAGCCTTGATGTCGTATATTCTTTATAATGTATGAAAAAAACATGCATTTGGATTTTTTTCTTGCTCTCTGTCCCTTTAAGTAACATTTGCACATTTTCTGGCCTTGTTTTCCAGATGGTGTTTTGGCCATTGCCGAAATCTTCAGCATGTTGATTTGTCTGGATGTGAGAAAATTACAGACCTAGCCTTGGAAAGACTGTCCATTGCTCTAGGCATCCTACCATCGTACAAGAAAGGCATGCTGAAATGTCGCCAGAACAGTAAAAATTCTAAAACCTGGGGAAGCCGAGACGTGAGTCAAAGGATGAGGACTAGCAATGTTCAGTGTATTGGTGGTCAGTGTGTATTACTTTATGGAGGGGATTATACCACTTCACCTGTGTGGATCCTGGATTCTGAGCGCCTGGCTGACATTGAAGATGCAGCAGACTGGAAGTATAAACACAATGGACTCTGTGTTTTGGACTTGTCATCCAGTCGTAATTGTTTTAATAGCGGTTGCTGCTTCAGGAAGCAGATACCTGGATTAAGGACTAGTGTCAGCTGGCAGCAGCAGTACTACTCCAGTGGTTCTTCTAATTGTGGCCATTCGTTCTGCTCAGCTGGTGCTAAGCTAAGGACTATACAAGCTCTCCCAGAGTCCTCTGCACTGTGCAAAGTAGAAAAAAGGACTCCTCAGTCAGAGGTCAGAGACTCATGCTCTGGGAGCGCAGAAACTGAATCTACTGCTGCACGTGTTTTACAATTTCTCAGTCTTTCTGGATGTCATCAGATCACAGATCGTGGTCTCAGGTGGGTGATTTAACTTTTTAATTCATACAGTATAATCTTTATTTTATTTTACATTTTAAGCCATAAACAGTGGACAGAAAAAGGGATAAGGGGAAAGGGAAGGCAGAATTCATCAAGGACAAATACTGATATCGGTAGCGCAACAAGTCCTTACACCATAACTATAACGAGCCTGTCCTAAGTTTCCGATCTAAGTGGACCTTGCCCTCAAACTTGGAGGGAGAGACGGCTCCCATAATCAAATAACATTTTTTTTTTTTTTTTATTGGCTGATAGGATATGACTAAACTTAGAACACCAAATCTGGTTCTGAACCAGATTCAGGTTTCCGGTTCGCCTGAACAAGTTGCCCCAATGCAGAATCCGCTAAGGTTAGCAAAGCAATATCAAGACTAGAAGAAACCTGGGGCCTGTCCAGAGGTATGATTCCGCCATGAGGCCCAGATTCAGTGGAAGCGCTCACGAGTTTCCTTGCTTGTGGCCACCCATTCCTCTACTTCCATGATCTCCGTCACCTTCCCAAGCCATTCCAGCTCACTTGGAACTCGCGGTATAAGCACTTTGCGGCATTGAGGAGGCAAGGGAGAGCACTGCGTTTAGTGAAAGGGGTGGATATTTGGGGGGGTGAAGCAAAAAGTGCTTTGGGGTGGCGTTTATATAGAAATGTGGAAGTTAGTTTGACAGCCACATAGGCAGCACATATATTCCTATGTTATGCCTGAATTCCAGGTACATAGACACAAATGTAAGCAGCTCTAAATTAATTTATAAATTATTAAATGTGTTTTGTTTTTTTTTTATAAGTGCAAAAAGTGTAAAGTACTTGAATTTGATCTGATATCAGCCTTTTGCAGTACCATGTACAGCAGAGCTCAGACTAGAAGCAGCACGAGAAGCCAGTCAGTTTTTGTTGCAGTGCTCATGTGCCAACAAGCAAAATGCTGATAGTAGTAGGGAGCCGATTGACAAAGTTGAGGTCATCAGTTTACCGCTTTCCTTTTACTGTCCAGTCACAGACATGGGGGAGGAAGCTATAATGCCCTGTACACACGATAGGATTTTCCGATGGAAAATGTGTGATAGGACCTTGTTGTTGGAAATTCCGACCGTGTGTGGGCTCCATCACACATTTTCCATAGGAATTTCCGACACACAAAGTTTGAGAGCAGGCTATAAAATTTTCCGACAACAAAATCCATTGTCGGAAATTCCGATCGTGTGTGCACAAAGTGCCATGCGTGCTCAGAATAAATTAAGAAACGAAAGCTATTGGCTACTGCCCTGTTTATAGTCCCGACGTACGTGTTTTACGTCGCCGCATTCAGAAAGATCGGATTTTCCGACAACTTTGTGTGACCGTGTGCATGCAAGACAAGTTTGAGCCAACATCCGTCGGAAAAAATCCATGGATTTTGTTGTAGGAATGTCCGATCAATGTCCGATCAATGTCCGATCGTGTGTACGGGGCATAAGTGTTGCTTAACTGACACACAGAAAAATCAGGTTTTGTGCCCTGTAAGACATGGCTTTGCTGTGTGCCAGGGCTGTGTAAACCTCAAAACAGGATGGACAGACATACAAACCCCTTCACATGTATAAAATATTTTTTATGTATTCTGTCTTTGCATATAGCAGTTTGTCTGTTTTCAGCTGACGTCACTGAGCCAGTCCAGGCTTTGAAAATATCCCGACCATGTGCTCTGGATGCACACAGATGCCTGGACCGGCACCTGGCTCAGCCTCTCAGTGTGCTGCTGGGAAACTGGGCCAGCCTCTCACACCCCAGCCCAGCGCAACTCTTCCCCCTCCTTCCTCCTCCTTCCTCCCTCTTCCTCCTCCTTCCTCCTCCTTTCCCCCTCCTTTCCCCCTCCTTTCCCCCTCCTTCCTCCTCCTTCCTCCTCCTTCCTCCTCCTTCCCCCTCCTTCCTCCTCCTTCCTCCTCCTCCTTCCTCCTCCTTCCTCCTCCTTCCCCCTCCTTCCTCCTCCTTCCTCCTCCTTCCTCCTCCTTCCCCCTCCTTCCCCCTCCTTCCCCCTCCTTCCTCCTCCTTCCTCCTCCTTCCTCCTCCTTCCTCCTCCTTCCTCCTCCTTCCTCCTCCTTCCTCCTCCTTCCTCCTCCTTCCTCCTCCTTTCCTTCCTTCCTTGTCCTTCTCCTCCCTCCTCCTCCCTCCTCCTCCAAAACCTTTTTCTTTCATTTTTGAACAGAGCTAGGAAAATCCTCAGTCTGTGTTCCTGTTGGGGCAGTAATTAATGGAAGCTACATGATGGCAACACAACCCTTAGCAAAGCATTGTTTTCAGTAGATTGGGAATGAATTGAAACCCTTTAGATTGTTGCCTGTGTCTTTATACTAGTGGTGGTAACTACCCTCTCCATTTTTTGCTATCACAGGACAGGAAATGAGGTGAAATATTTCTGGTGGAGTTACATGCAGCAGTAAAAACATTAAGATAGGAGTAGGGCTGCAATTAACGATTATTTTCATAATCGATTAGGTGGCCGATTTATTGTTTCGCCTAACTGGATAATAACCTTAAGTGTGGTGTATAATTTTAGTTAACTGCTTCAATACAGGGCATTTCACCCCCTTCCTTCCCAGACCAATTTTTAGTTTTCAGCGCTGTCGCACTTTGAACGACAATTGCGCGGTCGTGCGACGTTGTACCCAAACAAAATTGACGTCCTTTTTTTTTCCCCACAAATAGAGCTTTCTTTTGGTGGTATTTGATCACCTCTGCGGTTTTTATTTTTTGCGCTATAAACAAAAGAAGAGCGACAAATTTGAAAAAAAATGATATTTTTTACTTTTTGCTATAATATCCCAATTTTTAAAAAAACAAAAACAAATTTTTTTACTTGAGTGTATACGGTATATGGTTGGGGAGCAAAATCTCGAATCCACTCTGAGAATAACAGACATAAGAGATATACTGTATATACCATTAGAGGTTGAATCTGGTAAATATCATCAGGCTCAGATCACATATTTTTTATTTAAAGAAGAAAAAAATGTAAAGACTGTTTTGCGGATTTTCGGACAGAACTATAATATATTATGTATGACAGACTCCCTTATCATAGGCAGGGGGCTTGATAAAAGTGACCTGCGCCTGCTGTTACTTATGATGGCCATACACAAACAATGTCTTCCTTTAAAAAAAAAAAAAATAATCATCATTTTAAGAATGTTCGTTCAATTTTCTAATCGTTAGTGTGGTCAAATCGACGTTCGTTTTTGACCACAGTGACTGGAAAATTTGAAGGAGCAGAATAGAAAACTTCTTGGTCAAAGGAATTTTCAGGCCCTATATGTGGTTTTCGTTCAGAAATGACATTCATTTTAAAAGTGAATGTTAAAAGCAAGTGAAAATTTCAAACAACATTCTTTCATTCAGCGAATGCACTAAGATTTTTCGTATGAATGTTCTCCTCCGAAAATCGATGTGTATGGGCCAGAATAAGGCTCGGTTCACACCTATGCAGTTTGCTTTTGATCCGTTTTCTGCAGTGTTTTTTACTGTTTTTTACCGTACTGTTGCATTTTTGCACGTGATTTTGCTGCGATTTGCGTTTTACATTTTTGGGCAGATTAAAAAATGCAAATTGCTGCAAAAACACACTACATCTCTATTGATGTCTATTTAACCAAAAAAGCACCATTTTGCATTGGGGAAAAAAAAGTCCTTAAACCCTTTCCAAATACGCAGCGGCTGAAAAAAGCATAGACGTGAACGTGTCACATAGGAAGCCATGTTAATTGAACTGCATTTCTAAAAAAAAAGCACCAAAAAACGAAAAAAAAAAAAAAAATTATATATATTTATTATGCACAGAAGTAGGATATATGGGCATTATAACTAGGAGTCAGATATGAAGGGAGGAAGGGAGATGGAAATCTTTTATATTAAAATTGTACTAAAAGCTGATTTTTTTATTTTTTCTTCATGGCTATAATCGTTTTAAATATAATGCACAATATTGGTAAACTTTTTTACTTTAAATGTACCGTATTTATCGGCGTATAACACACACCCCAAGTTTAGGAGGGAATTTTAAGGAAAAAAACTTACATATAAATGCCCATCATTGCAGCCTTGCCCAGTGTCCGTTGCAGCCTTGCCTAGTGTCCATCGTTGTAGCCTTGCCCCTTTGCAGCTTATTTAAAATTGGTGCCGATCTCTGCTGACTGTGACTGGAGAGAAGCGAGCGCCGCCGACATACACAAAGCCGAGTGTACTCGGCTAGGCTCCTCTCGCAGTCCCGCCCATGATGGACATAACACAGGTCCAATGGCGGGACTAGTCGTGACTGTGAGAGGAGCCGAGTACACCCGGCTATGTGTAGATCGGCGGCGCTCACTCCACTCCGCTCACAATCGGCGGGATCGGCCTATAACACGCACCCACGATTTTCCCCTGATTTTAAGAGGAAAAAAGTGCGTGTTATATGACGATTAAATACGGTAATTGTAATGCCTTCTGTTACCTCCAGTCTATCAGCCTTCACCTTCTCTGAGTTCAGATGCTGATCTTCCCTGCATACAGTCTTTTTAAAGTCTTTTTTTTTGGTTTTTAACAACAAACATGTTATACTTGCCTGCTCTGTGTAATGGTGCCCCAAAAGCAAGCTGCAAAGTGTAGTATAGAGCGCCCCTATAGCAAGTTAAAAAAAAATTGTCCCCATGAGGCATTGCTCTTCACACATTCACAAGTTCTCAGGCACTTGCTGACATGTATGAACGGTGTACTGAGCTGTATGTGTGCTGGACTGTATTTCCTGATATGTAAACAAATAATGCATTCTGTATGCAGGTCAACTAATTGTCTGGCTGATTGATTATGAAAATAGTTTACAGCTATTTTCATAATCGATTAGTTGTTTCGCCCCTAGATAGTATTTACTCTTCCTATCTAAAAGTATAAAAACTGCTAAAAGTAAAAATTTGTGGTTGGGCTTTAAGACCTTTTATGAATTGGTCATTTGGCAGTGTAGCATGCCTTTTTTAAAGATACCGTATTTAACGGCGTATAACATGCGCCAGCGTATAACACGCACCCCAAGTTTAGGAGGGAATTTTAAGGAAAAAACCTTTTAAGGAAAAAAACTGCCCATCAATGCAGCCTTATCAGTGTCCATCTGCAGCCTTGTAGCGTCATCTGCAGCCTTGCAGCGCAGCCTTGTAGCGTCATCTGCAGCCTTGCAGCGCAGCCTTGTAGCGTCATCTGCAGCCTTGCAGCGTCAATTGCAGCCTTGCAGCGTGACACTGCAGACTTTTCAGTGTCACTGCAGTTTTTAAATATGGGGCCACTGAGAGACACAGAGCCGGCACCGTGTCTCTCTGCTGCTTTCAGCCCCCCCCCCCCTCGTAGTCCTGTGGGCGGAGTCGAGCACCGCCGATATACATACATAGCCGAGTGTACTTGGCTAGCTCCGCTCACAGTCACGCCCAGTCCCTGTGTTATGTCCATCATAGGGCAGGACTGGACGTGACTGAGCAGAGCTAGCCGAGTGCACTCGGCTATGTATGTATATCGGTGGCGCTCGCTGCGCTCACAATCAGCGGGGATCGCCGTATAATGCACCCGCGATTTTCCCCTGATTTTAAGGGGGAAAAAAAGTGCGTGTTATATGCCGATAAATACGGTAGTTAAAGGAGTTGTAAAGGCAAAAGGTTTTTCATCTTAATGCATTTTATGCATTAAGATAAAAAAAAACCTTCTGTGTGTAGCAAGCCCTCCAGCACCCCCTAATACTTACCTGAGCCTCACCTCTGTTCAGCGATGTGCACGAGTGTCTCGGCTGTCTGGGACTCTCCTCCTGATTGACTGGGGCACAGCTGCGACGCCATTGGCTCCTGCGGCTGTCAGACAGTTAGCCAATCAGGGGAGAGAGGAGGAAGGGCCGGGTTGGGGCTCCTTGTCTGAATGGACACACAGAGCTCTGACTCGGCTCGGGTACCCCCATAGCAAGCTGCTGGTCTGAGGGCACTCGTGGGGGGGGGGGGCGCAGGAGCAGTCAAGAGGGACCTGAGAAGAGGAGGATCTGGGCCACTCTGTGCAAATCCAACTGCACAGAGGAGGCAAGTGTGTGTGTTGTGTTTTTTTTTTTTTTATCACACTAAACTTGAAGAAACTGCACTTGTAACAATTAAGTAATTGTCTGATTTATCCATTCTTTTTACATGATCCCTTGTTTAAAGCTCAGATCTACATTTGCATTTTGCTCTTAATATTTTGCATTCAGGTCAGTAAGACAATAAATTGTGTCATCGGGAAAATGCCATCACTTAATAATTTAGGTGTTTTGTTTACTGTTGCAGGGCGTTGACTTTTGGTGGAGGATTACCTTACCTGGAACATCTAAACCTTTCGGGATGTCTCAACGTGACTGCGTCAGGCTTGCAGGATCTGGTATCGGCATGTCCCTCTCTTAATGATGAACACTTCTACTACTGCGACAACATTAATGGTAATGTGTGTGTTCTACTCACCTCCACATGATCCTAAATGAGGTCACAATGACTCACTGAGAAGCAGGTCAGAGGCATTCTGATCATGTACTTGTCTGCACCTCCTGTGTGTGTTTTGTAGTTAGCTTGAATAGTACACTTCTTTTGATGGAGCCGTGGCTTAACGGAAAAGCCTTTTGCTTGTGGTTTGCCTTAATTTTAGCATAGGTATAGTATAGGACCTGTCGGTCAGGTTGCTGGGATCCAAAAATGATTGCAGTATAAAACACTTCAGTTATTAAAGTAGTTCTGAAAGCTGAAGGTTTTTTACTTTAATGCAAAGAACCTTCTGTGTGCATTTCTCCCGCTGCTGTCAATCACAGACAGTTAGGAGGGAGCAGGGGTGGTGCTGAGCCCCGTTCTGTGTGTCAGTAGACTCAGAGTGGGGCTCGGAGTGAGCATGCATGAGTGCCTCCAAGCAGATTGCTATGGGGGCACTCAGAAGGGGGGGGGGTCGAAGAGAATAGCATCAGGGCTGCTCTGTGCCATAACCACTGCACAGAGCAGGTAAGTGTAATTTTTTTTTTTTTAGTTTGTTGTGTTTCCAGGTCAGCCTGATTTACATTTTCATAATCAGCAGAAAATAGTGGGCAATTCATAGTTCTGTGGTGGAACAAATAAAAGTTTTTCTAGAATGTAAATCCTGGGTTTTTGTTTGATTTTGTGAAGCAACTAATAGATGACCTGTGAGGAGAGAAATGTGGCGTCTGTCTTTTGTCAATCATCCTACAGGCTTGCTTTAAGTCAGCAATCCACTAGGTAGTGGAGCCAGGTTTGGGTTGAATGATCTTCGAACCTGGTCAGCACTGCCAGCTCCCATATTTCTGTCCTCTCAGGTATTCTTCTAGGGCTAATCTTCACAGACATAACAGAAGCCTCACATCTACACTCATCCTGAAGTAGAGGTTTGGGGAGTCATTGAGTCTAATAAACCCAGAAATCTGTGTACATGTACCGAGGCTGACATGGTAGTGATTATTTTATATGCATGCTTTCCTAATAAAATGGCCAGTTATTAACAGGCAGAGGTAAGTTTTCCAAATTTCATAGACAAGGTGCAGGTAAGCAGATCCTGCCCTATCCAAGAGTATATTCCCTACTTCATCTGGCTTGAGTATGTGGAAACCACGAATACTTGGCTAAAAAGTATTCTGCCAGATATTGAAGAAATGTGGTGGAAAGTCTGGCTGTACAGTGTTGACATGTGTCAGTGTATGTGGACATTGTATGGCTTCATCCATTGCCCCTTTTTGTTATTGTAGTTCAGCTCTTAAGCAAAGTATTGAGGTCTAAATGATTGGCTGTAAATGTGAACAGTGTACCAGTGCTCCGATCTAGTAACTGGTAGTGTACTCAAAATGGTACTAGTGGAAATATTAAACCTCAACCAATCACTGCTACGTGCAGTGTGTATGTATGTGTGTGTGTGTGTATATATATATATATATATATATATATATATATATATATATATATATATATATAGTGTGTATGTATTCTGGTGGCTTATACTGGATGCCTTTTGAACCAGTTAGTGTAGCTGCAAAAATCTCTGCCCACAATTTAGACTTCATTTTTGGTGCTGTAGTTCCTGGTAACAAAAACGTGAAAATAAGGGTCCTTGACCATAAACTAAATCAGAATATCCCTTACCCTATCCTACCAGATACTTCACTCAGTTCTCGGGTCCTCTCTGACTGTTGGTCACCACTCTCTGCGCTTCCCCTCCAGCGCTCACTGGAGCACTGGGCAGGAGAGGGGACGGGAGCGGCTGGCTTCAGCGACATTGTCAGGATGCATCCAGAGACTGGAGTGGTTCAGTGATTTCGCCCAAAAATGGGCTTTAGCCTGCTGTCAGCTCATTCTGGGTCAAAGAAAGGCACTCCAGTGATCCTCAAGAGAAGTATGGCCAAAAATATAGCTTTCACCATACTTTTCTTTTTAAGGCCATACCTAGACCAAAATTCAGCTGGTTCATAAAGGACTGTTTGAATTTCAGTCCACGTATGGACACTGTGATTGTGCAGAAATTGATCTACCAATCGACTTCTGTACAACCACCATATTGTATTTTCTCTGCTCGATCAGCGCTGCTGGCTGGAGCCTGCAACCCTGATCAGTGTATTCTGAAAGCAGGCAAGTCTCCTCGCTGTCGGAATACAATCGCAAAGTGAGGGAGGCTTCCCACATCCACATCGAGTGTGGGGGAATCAAGTCAGTTTTTTTTTTTTTTTCCAACCTGCTTGTGAAATCAAGAAAATAAAAATGCACGCCTACGGGCTTCTTAACACATGCATGGTGCGTTATGCTTTGCGGTAAGTTGTAACTCTAAAGTTGGCTTAAGGACGGTAAAGCATGTATTTCTTGTTTAGACGAGCATGACACAGCCTGTACTGCCTGCAAACTCCTGGGATTTGAGCATCTTATATCTCAGTCTTCAGGCAACTCCAAGAATGCTGGAACCACGTGCACCACCAGTCCTGTGCATGCAAACCCAGCCAAAAATTAGATTGTTTGCATATTGCCAATACTATGGCAATGTGTAAACTAAACAAAATTTCCCTACTAAAGCACTGGCCTCATATGCGTTTAGAGCCAGCTCAGAAGACCGGGAAGGAAATGGTGGGATAATCTTTTTGCCCATGTAGAAAATGGCAGTAAGGCAGATAAGGCACAATATACACCATATTTAAAGGTAAATATGTGTTTTAAAGTTGACATTTTTAATACCCTTTTTTGACTATAATTTACATTATATGAGTAAAATTTATTATTTTTTAACTTACCGTATTAAATTTTAGTAAGTATTACATTGTGGATGACCACTAGAAGGCTGCATTTGACTAGTGATGTAGTTGAATGCAAAACTTTACATTTATAGAGTAAGCCCATCTACATAAGCTTTATTTTACCTTGTAGCCTGAGGTAACATAGAGCTACAGGAAGGGTCTTAAGAAAATTGAGATTGGCATATTGAAGTGCCCTGGGTCCCCAGGCGACCATTGGGGATAATTTAAACCACTTCCTGTCTTGCTAATGGTAAGACAGATAAATAAAAATGGGTTGAAAATGTATGCTTTTTAAATTGTAGTAACATTGTGAGAAATATGTGATTTGTATTACAGCTAAATTACACAAAGGGTTTTATGTCTGTTACCTCATGCTGTAAGCACATTCATTTTACTGTTGCAAATCGCGTGATTTCCAGGCTAGGTTTCCTTACCTCTTGCTCAGATTATGTTTACAAGGAATCCTTTTATCCAGGTAGTTTAACTTTGCAGACCTGTCCAAGCAGGCTTACAGTGAAAGGATTACAGATCAAAGTTTCCTAAATATTACTAGATCATCCCATTCTTAAAGTGGAGCTCCACCTGGGGGGGGGGGGGGCCTGGTTTTGACAGGTACTTGCTCCCATGTCAAGCTCAGTTCACTGTGGTGAACTTGGACAGAAGTGTGGCCCCCCTCCTTTCCCTGCAGCCGAGCCATTCACAAAGCTCAGTAGGGAACCAACTACAGACGCAAGGCTTCACTGCCGGTTTCTCTTAGCTGAAGTGGCAGCCACAGCACCCGAGAGCCGATAGAAAAATCGGCTCGGGTGAGGACTCCACTGGATTCGTGGACAGGTAAGTGCCCTAATATTGAAAGTCAGCAGCAGTATTTGTAGCTACTGACTTTTTTACTTCTTTTCTGAAGGAGCCTGGAGCTCCTCTTTAATTCCGTTGTAATACTGTGCATTGAGGGCTGATTGTGGTCTGAGCCGTTCTCTGTAGTAGGCTGTCCTGAGATGGTGTGATTGTTAGAGAGACCACACAGATAGCTGAGAAATGCAGTGCCCAGTTAGGATGGTGCCATCTAGAGATACACAGAACAGGTAAAGGCCTTCAGGACAGTCAGTCGCTACCTTTTTGTGAATAAGCAGCACGTATAAGGCTAACCATACACATTACAATCTGACCATGCAAATTCTGTAAAATCAACTTTAGATCTGTCAAAACTGTAATGAGGATCTACTTAAGCTATTCAATCAGGCAGGCCCTTGCACTAATTGCTGTTTTTAAATCTAAAGGAGGTTGTTCAATCTGATTGTAATGTGTGTAGGGGACTTAAAGGGAGACCTATTGGAATATAAGTATTGGAGTTGTCATTGTCGACTTGTTTTTATAAACGTGCAGGTTCCAGGACTGCCCTCCTAAGTCTAGCTTTACCAACTAGCCTTTCATTAACCACCAGAAAAGTATGCAAGCAGTGAAGTTTTATCCTTTCAGCATGTTTGTTACAGATCAGTTACTCACTACGTAGTGAAGCCACAGATCAGGATGACCACTCTGAGCAAACAGCAATGGCAGCTTTTCTTATTTCTGTCTTTTCAGGACTAAGGGTCAGCTCACCGAATACTGATCATATATGTTTGCATTGTTTCCAGCAAGTTTGTCACATGCTAGCTTTTTAGGCCATTTTCACACTGATGTGGTGGGGGTTGCCCAGTACTGCAGGAGCAGTGCGGTGTACCCATGTGTTTGGAGGGTGTTAGCTGCACTTTCCCATAGAGTTATATTGTGTCCTGCGTATTTATTTTTCCTGTGTTTTTTGGTGCGCTTTCTAAAAGTGCACCATAGATTCAGCATGCAGGAGTTTGGTGCTCTTTTCAGAATGCGCACTAAAACTACAGGACATATTATAGGGCAGCTAACCAGCTCCACACATGTGGGTAAGATGCACTAGTAGTGAGATTTCCTGGTCTCCCCATGCTCTGTTCCATCCAACAGAAGGCTAGAGGATCGTGTCATGCTCCTCATGATCTAGGTGGAAGATATGGTAAGACTATGTGGTAGGAAGCTGGCAGGCGTTGGAGTCCACCCAAAACTGAAATAGTGTACATTAAAGGAAATACGGATCTGGCCTTGCACTAATTTCTGCACAGCCTCTTTAAAGTGTATGCAATGCTAAAACGAGTAGTGAGGTATACAATACAAGTGTGTCTTTTCTATTTGTGTGTTCACCTGGTTATGTTCTTATGCAGGTCCCCATGCTGAAACCGCCAGTGGATGCCAGAACCTGCAGTGTGGTTTTCGGGCCTGCTGCCGATCTGGTGAATGACCTTTCCTACCTCCCCCACTCATCTGAGCAGCCATTCTTTCATGCACTTTACCCTTTCTAGCACACGACGTGTGTTCAGGAGTCCTTCTGGAGTTTTTTCCTTCTGAGTTGCATTCATCATTATAGTCTTTGAGCAAACTGTCAAGCGTAGTAACAGTTTTCGCTTAATAAAATCTTCATTCTCCAAGCTGTTTGTTTTTCTTGGACCGCTTTTTTTTTTCTTAAGGTAACATAATTGTTTGCAAATGAAGAAAAAAAGGTAATACAAACGTACAGAAACGGTGAACAACATAAGCTCAAAATGTCCATTTAACATATCGATGGGTTATATGGAAAGATCACATGCTCAATAACAATATAAAGGGGTCAAAATCATGTATATTGAACTTGGAGAATGTAAGAGTACAATCACAATAGTATCTAAAAGTCATAAATCACAGAAACAGGATATGTAATTGTAATAATTAAAGTGAAAAAAGTATTTTATGACTAGATACAAAATGTAATCATCAGATGATATAGTTCAGAGACTACCCAGAGGGACCAGACTTTGTGGAATTTCTTAGGACAACCCCTAGCTTTGTAGGTCAGTTTATAAGTGAGCTTAAGGCCATAACTTCTGACCAAAAGGCCCTAATGGGTGGGCATTCCCAAACCATATGGAAGAATGTACCATCTGCAACTGAGCATTTGGCAAGCAGCAGAGGGTCATTTACCAAGGTGGAAAAAAAGGCAAGGAGTGTAACAACATGATCAATACAAGAATTTAGTTTGTAAAAATGTATCCATAGATGAGATGACCATAGGAACCTGTATAGGAAGGAATTTTATATGAATATCTGCCCTCTAGTGAATTTCAGTATTTTTCAGATGGTCAGTTTTAAAGTGATAAAACAAGAAATAATATGTGGAAACGTGTTTAGAGCATGTTGGATCATGCAACAAGTTTTCCGGAGCAGAGGGTTGCATGGGGACACTAGTCAAACCAAATTGGGCCGCTGCTGTGTGTCACAGTTGCAAACATCGGAAATAGGCAGTTAGAGCAAAGTTTGTGCTGCCTTTTTGAAATTCTAAAAGGGCAAAACACACCGAGCGAGTATAAATGGAGGGGATATAAGTTTCACCCCATGTTTAGTCTAGAGCAATCTATCGGTATGTTGATAACACTCCTGCAAGCGTGGATTGTGCCAGAGAGTGGTATCGGGAAAATACAGCGCCTGCTCCAAAAGCATGCAACTTAGAATGTTGAAAAATACGCAGCATAGCCAATATACCCATGGTAGACTGTGTATAAATTGAATTCTGTAGGGAATTACAAGATGTGAGGATGGATGTTTCCTGGCCTGTAGCAGCATTATCAACTTCATGGTTTCTTGGGAAGCTTTAAATGTGCGTGTGAAATATTGAAGTGACTCAAGGCAACCTGAAATTGACATGATATCATCTATTATAACTGGCTTCCTCCTGAGAAACTTTTCACTTGCTGTTCATTACAGAAGTGAGCCATATGCCCTAAAATATTATATCAGGCTGGCTACTGCATTCTGTATAAATCAGTGATGCAGGTAGACTAAAGTGAACCTGTGCCCAGGGCTAGCAACACTAAAGTATTTATATATTCTGAACAAACCCTCATTCGCTTCTGTAGTTGCGGGCTTCATGGTGAGAACCATCTTCAAATTCACAAGAGGCGCACTGAAACTTAAGATTTTTTTTTTTTTTTTAATTTATATAGCAGTGGCAAATGGAGTAGTGAAGGAAAGGTGTGTGTGTGTGTGTGTGTGTGTGTATGGGGAAGGAGACGCAGGCAGTAAACCTGTTACTATGCAGTGCATGGGCAAAGCACATGCACTCCTTTTTACTGTGTGTGTTTAAAATGAGGGGGGGAGGGGGGACCACAAGGATACAAACGATCAATAAGTTCATTGATTGCAATATATTCTGTGAATTAATCTGACTGTATATGTGTGTAAAATTGCTGATGGATCCATAGCCATAATATTGTGTTACAGGATAAATTGTAAAATTGGTAAGTACTAGACTGGGTGGAGCTTTTTTTTTTTTTTTGGGGTCCAACGGGTGGCGTGATTGACGATGGATCTACATCAGGGAATATTGTTTTTTTTATTTTTCATAAAGGACTTGTCAAACTCGTGTCTTTATTCACGTTTACTCTTTTTTTTGGTGAATGGGTAGGGATACGCATTCATATGGGACCTATTAAAGGGGGCTTCCATACTCTAATAAGCCCAGTCCACCACAGCCCAGGGTTGTGGGGAAGAGGCCCTTGTCCCCATCAACATGTGGCCTGGTATGGGCCAGGAGGGAGGGTTACTTTAAACATGCCCCCCCCTTCCTGCTCTGAAGAAAATCGCCTGCCGATTGAAACGTGTCAGCTAGACACCCCTACATTCACAGCACCCACCTTGCTACCTGTTTCGGTCTTTTTTCATTTATAGCACAAACAATTAAAAACCCAGTGGTGATCAACTACCACCAAAAGAAAGCTATTTGTGTGAGGAAAAAAAAGGACAAACATTTCATATGGGTACAGTGTAGCGTGACTGAGTAATTGTCATTCGAAAATGTGAGAGCACCGAAAGCTGAAAATTGCTCTGGTTAGGAAGGGGGTTTAAGTGGCCAGTGGTTAAAAAACAAAATTAAAAAAGCCCTATTACTACATAAGAGGGGTGGAGAGGGGGCATCGTCTTTGGGAGGCTAAAGGTCCGCCTATAAGGAAAAAAAAAAAAAAAAAAAAAAAAAACACACACACAGTGGTCTCCCTGTCTTTTTTTTTCTTTTTCCTCAGCAGTAATGGAAAACCTAACATTACACCTTGGCCTCTGCTAAAATTTTGTGCTGCTGTGTCTGTGCATTGCCCTTATAATCATGGGAGCAAGCCATGTTATTTGTGTCCTGTTCACCACTGCTTATGCATCCACAAGATCCATCTCCAATAGAAATATGAGGCACAGATCTGGGGAAGGGTACAGAAAAATTTCTGCAGCATCAAAGGTCTCAATGAGCACAGTGGCCTCCATCATTTGTAAATGGAAAAAGTTTGGAACCACCAGGACTCTTCCTAGAGCGGGCTGCCCGCCCAAACTGAGCAATCGGGGAGAAGGGCCTTAGTCAGGGAGGTGACCAAAAATGTGATGGACCTCAGACTGGGGCAAAGGTTCATCATCCAACAGGACAACAACCCTAAGCACACAGCCAATATAACGAAGGAGTGGTTATGAGACAACTCTGAATGTCCTTAAGTGGCCCAGCCAAATCCCAGACTTGAACCTGAGTCAAATCTCTCCAGAGATGTTCAATAGGGCTGTACACCGACTCTCCCCATTCAACCTGATGGAGCATGAGAGGTCCTGCAAAGAAGAAAGGGAGAAACTGCCCAAAAATAGGTGTGCCAAGCTTGTAGCATCATACTCAAGACTTGAGTAATTAGTGCTGCAACAAAGTATCGAGCAAAGGCTGTGAATACTTATGCACATGTGATACCGTATACAGGTAAAAGCCAGTAAATTAGAATATTTTGAAAAACTTGATTTATTTCAGTAATTGCATTCAAAAGGTGTAACTTGTACATTATATTTATTCATTGCACACAGACTGATGCATTCAAATGTTTATTTCATTTAATTTTGATGATTTGAAGTGGCAACAAATGAAAATCCAAAATTCCGTGTGTCACAAAATTAGAATATTACTTAAGGCTAATACAAAAAAGGGATTTTTTAGAAATGTTGGCCAACTGGAAAGTATGAAAATGAAAAATATGAGCATGTACAATACTCAATACTTGGTTGGAGCTCCTTTTGCCTCAATTACTGCATTAATGCGGCGTGGCATGGAGTCGATGAGTTTCTGGCACTGCTCAGGTGTTATGAGAGCCCAGGTTGCTCTGATAGTGGCCTTCAACTCTTCTGCGTTGTTGGGTCTGGCATTCTGCATCTTCCTTTTCACAATACCCCACAGATTTTCTATGGGGCTAAGGTCAGGGGAGTTGGCTGGCCAATTTAGAACAGAAATACCATGGTCCGTAAACCAGGCACGGGTAGATTTTGCGCTGTGTGCAGGCGCCAAGTCCTGTTGGAACCTGAAATCTCCATCTCCATAGAGCAGGTCAGCAGCAGGAAGCATGAAGTGCTCTAAAACTTGCTGGTAGACGGCTGCGTTGACCCTGGATCTCAGGAAACAGAGTGGACCGACACCAGCAGATGACATGGCACCCCAAACCATCACTGATGGTGGAAACTTTACACTAGACTTCAGGCAACGTGGATCCTGTGCCTCTCCTGTCTTCCTCCAGACTCTGGGACCTCGATTTCCAAAGGAAATGCAAAATTTGCTTTCGTCAGAAAACATGACTTTGGACCACTCAGCAGCAGTCCAGCTCTTTTTTTTCCTTAGCCCAGGTGAGACGGTTTTCGCGCTGTTTCTTGGTCAACAGTGGCTTGACACGAGGTATGCGGCAGTTGAAACCCATGTCTTTCAAGCGTCTCTTGGTGGTGGATCTTGAAGCACTGACTCCAGCAGCTGTCCACTCCTTGTGAATCTCCCCCACATTTTTGAATGGGTTTTTTTTCACAATCTTGACTAGGGCGCGGTGATCCCTATCGCTTGTACACTTTTTCTGACCACAGTTTTTCCTTCCCTTTGCCTCTCTATTAATGTGTTTGGACACAGAGCTCTGAGAACAGCCAGCCTCTTCAGCAATAACCTTTTGTGTCTTTCCCTCCTTGTGCAATGTGTCGATGGTCGCCTTTTGGACAGCTGTCAAATCTGAAGTCTTCCCCATGTTTGTGTAGGCTTCAGAACTGGACTGAGAGACCATTTAAAGCCCTTTGCAGGTGTTTTGAGTTAATCAGCTGATTAGTTTGTGGCACCAGGTGTCTTCAAAATTTAACCCTTACACAATATTCTAATTTTGTGACACACGGAATTTTGGATTTTCATTTGTTGCCACTTCAAATCATCAAAATTAAATGAAATAAACATTTGAATGCATCAGTCTGTGTGCAATGAATAAATATAATGTACAAGTTACACCTTTTGAATGCAATTACTGAAATAAATCAAGTTTTTCAAAATATTCTAATTTGCTGGCTTTTACCTGTATACTCGAGTATAAATCGAGGCCCTAATTTACCACCAAAAAATGGGAAAAAATTATTGACCCGAGTATAAGACGAGGGTGAGAAATGCAGCAGCTGGTCAACAATGCCCAGCTGCAGCTGTATATGTGCATGTGTCATGTACCTGGGTCCTGTGTAGATGTGCATGTGTATATGGTCCTGTGTATGTGTGCATCCTACCTGTGTTTTGTGCATGCCTCCGTCTGCCGCTCTGCACCGATCAGCGTGTCCTATTCGGCGGCCATTCACTGTTCAAAAGCCGCGCCTCCTCGTTGTCCATGATAGGCAGAAAACTCCATTTCCCAGCGGTCAGCCTATCACGGGCATTCTCTCATCCTCATACCACGGACAAGGAAGAGATATTGTCCGTGATAGGCAGTCAGTGTACAGCCTATCACAGATGAGAAGGCACAGCTTTTGAACTGTTAGAGCCGCTGCCGAGTGGTATGCAGCATACGCTGGCCGCCGTCTACCTGCATGACACGCTGATCATGTAGAAGTCGAGGGGGGCACTTTCAGCCCCAAAAAAGGGGCTGAAAAATTCAACTTATACACGAGTATATATTTTTTTTTTTTATATAAATTTGCAAAGATTTCAAACAAACTTCTTTCATGTTGTCATTATGGGGTATTGCTTGTAGAGTTTTGAGGAAAATAATTCAATCCATTTTGGAATAAGGCTGTAACATAACAAAATGCTGAAAAAGTGAAGCACTGTGTATACTTTCCAGATGCACTGTACATATTTATTTCAGTTATTTTTAGCCTTCTATTAATCTGAATGATCTTGATGTTTGTAAAATTTAATCCGCCTTCTGAACTATAGAGATGCTGAGAGGAAGAGTTTCAGGGGGTAGAGTCAATACAGGAATCACTGCTTACAGGCACGATGGTACCATGAGATATGTAGTCCTAAGAAATTGAATGTAAACGGCAGAGGAAAAGCTGCAAAGCATGCAAGGAATCCAGGAAATTGTGGAAAGATGATCAGCAGACAGGCAACAATCACAACATGAAAGCCAATAGTAAGCTTATACTGGATTGCTAATAGTTCTTGTAATGCTGATGTTCTAAAATGAAAGCGTATACTGTGACCATACTTCTCCCTTTAAAGAGTACATTATTTTCCTTTCCTGTTCTGTAAATGCATATTCATTGTTCTCTTTCTTCCATATTCACACAATTCCTACAAGTCAGAACTTTTTAACTGCTTGCCGACCATATAACTTACATATACGGCAGCAAACTGATCTGTGGGTACCGTGGACTTGATACCCACGGATCATTAGACAGAGAGCCAGAACGGCGATCTGCCTATGTAAACAAGGCAGATTGCTGATCTGTCAGTAAGGAAGGCATTTTGTTCCTGAAGCCAGGACATAGATCCATGACTTCCCCTAGTAAAAGCACCTCCCAATCAGTGCACAAACACTGGCTAGGAACACATGTAACCTTTTGATTGCCCCTGGTGTTCACCCCTTCCCAGCCAGTGTCATTAGTACAGTGAATATTTTTTTTAATCACTGTATTAGTGTCACTGGTCCCTAAAAAGTGTCAGTGTCTGAATTGTCTGCTGCAATATCGCAGTCCCACACTATAAGTCGCTGATCACTACCATTACTAGTAAAAAATAAATTCCATAAATCTTTCTCATAGTTTGGTTTGCGCAAAAGTTATCGCGTCTACAATCAGTATATGCTTTTTGGGATTTTATTTTACCAAAAATATGTAGCAGAATACACATTGGTCTAAATTAATGAAAAAAAAAATAGATTTTTTACATTATTTTAGTGAATATGTTTTATAGCAGAAAGTAAAAAAAAAGTGTTTTTTTGTAAATTGTTGGTCTTTTTTTTTGTTTATAGCGCACAAAATAAAAACCACAGAGGTGATCAAATATCACCAAAAGAAAGCTCTATTCATGGGAAAAGGACATAAATAAAATCTATGTACAGCGTTGCACGGCCGCACAATTGTCAGTTAAAGTAAATCAGTGCCCTATAGCAAAAAATGGCCTGGTCTTGAAGGGGGGGGGGGTAAATCATCTGGAGGTCAAGTGGATAAAATGCACTTTCAGGCAATTTTCCCTAGTTTATGTTCTGTATGACGTATCAACAAAAACTAGACCACTAGAAACAAGACTACAAGCGGCTACAGGAAGCCAAATAACATCTGAAAGAAGGAACAAACATGTTTTAACTGAAGGATTCAAAACTGATTGCACAAAGTATAGCTGCACTCAACTTTTTTTTTTTTTTTTTTTTTACTTTAATCTTTATATGCACATTGTAATTTGCATTCCAAACTTTTCAATGTATGTGATCACTACCGCATTCATTTTTCATTAGTTGCTTGGTGTCATAATTACTGCTACATATCTAACCTCATTCCTGGCTGTAGAAGAAGCTGTTTCTATAGTAACTGTAGCGCACGTCCCCTTCTCATTTAACCTTCTCAGACTGCAGCAAGGTGAAGGAGAAATTCACCCCACAATGCAGTTATTACATCAGTCAGATACAGCTCTTGAATCACAATGAAGTTCATGAAGAACCGTGGGAGGGTGTGAATAGTGTTATCCATGGTGACCAGGCGATCGATGACATTACTCGAGTGCAGGTTAGAAAATGAAAACCATCTAGATACTAGGAGAAACGGGTTAAATCACAAGCAGTTTTATCATTTTTAGTGAGAGAAGTTGGAGCAGCTCACTGTAAGTGCATACAACAAACCTCTTAGGCTGGGTTCACACCATTGCGAATTGGATAAAACAGAACGGGGGAACTAATGTGCAAAACCAAAGTGAGCTGAAACAATTATAAATAAAGAGTTTAAAGAAGCCGCCAAACATATAAAAAAGTGTTCCCACACAGAAAAACAATATGATTCTAAGAAATATGTGGCGCTAACTAAAGTGCATGAATATAAAGAGCAAATATCACAAATAATGTGGCTAAACATATAACTAATGGCAATTCTTCAATGTGACATCAACAAACTAGCAAAATAATAATGATGAAAGGATCCAATAATAATAGTCATGATGACTTTTAGATTATCATTGGACTTGCGTATTCTTATTGGATCCTTTCATCATTATTATTTTGCTACTTTGTTGATGTCACTTTGAAGAATTGCCATTAGTTATATGTTTAGCCACATTAGTCGTGATATTTGCTCTTTATATTCATGCACTTTAGTTATCGCCACATATTTCTTATAATCATATTGCGAATTGGATGCGGGTTCACCACCTCCAATTCGCAATAGCAGGAGATTTTGATCAGCTCTCTATAGAGCCAGTTCACATATCTCCGGTGCGAATTAGCACAGGAGTCCTTTGCGTCTTTTGGTCCGTTTCAGGTCTGAATTCAGCCAAAAATTCAGACTGAAATCGATCCTGAAACTGTGAACCAGGACAAACCAGACTCCTGCCAGGAGCCGCATGCGGGGATGGTGTGAACCCAGCCTTAGTCCTACTACCCATTACCAAACAAAACTTAAAGTGTTACTAAACCCAGGACTCTGCATTCACTATATCTGGTCTCCCACAGTACAGAGAATATGGAAAAGCAATTATTTTAGTAAATATAAACTGCTAAAAACCTTTTCTCAGCAGTATATAGCAGTCTTGTGACTTCTATCAGTTCCTGAAGCTTGTAGGAGGAGTTTTCGTACTGCAATGAGCTGTCCTAGGAGGTTGCAGGACAGTGCTGATTGGCCTTGTGCTTTGTTCCACATATGCAGCAGCCTGTGAGAATCTTGGCGGAGGGGTACACATGATCGCCTATTCACAGTGTACCTCTATAGCTGCAATTTCTGCCTCTCCGATAAGTAGCCACTTAAGTAGGGCTATCACTTTACTTTTGGCACTCTGATGCTGGGCCTTCGAGTCTAATCTGCAGCTGCTCCGCCCCTCCTCACTTCTTGTTCAATCACAAAGTGCTCTGTATTATATGAACCCATTCACAAAATACAAAGCCTTTTGTGAATGGAGTGGACGGGGCGGCTAGAAGCAGAATCGCTGGGAATATAGTGATAGCTGTACTGCTGGTGCTCAGTAAAACTGTAAATTGAAAGTAAAAGACAGAATTCCAAGAGGCAACATACACCTCCTTGGACTTGACCTATTGTAAGGCAGAACATTTTAAAAAGTGGCAAAATTTCTGGAGTTCTTCTTTAAATGAATATTGGTTGGTAGAATACCCAATTGTAATAAGTGATTTCTCTCCCATTCACAATTAGCTGACCACTGCAGTACAGTTTCCTTTTCATGCCTATAAATATGTGAAACGGTGTCTGTGTAGGACATAGCAGGATATGAGTTGTCTGTTATGGATAGCTATGAAAACGCCAATTATACAAACATCAGCTCTCACCACAATAACACACACCAATTAACTGAAACTACATTCAAATCAAGCTTGATCAAAACTTATTTTAATCATTGCCATTTAGATAAAATAGGAAAATAGAAATCATTTCTATAAATACATATTTACAGTTAAAAAACTGTTTAAAAAATAAAACAATACAGATAAAAGAAAATGTTCAATGCACCATTGTTCGTGAGCTGCATATTTGGAGAAAACATCATCCAGGCTTTTAACAGTTTACATAGCAAATAAGAAAATAGGCTTTGCCATGGAAAAACCAAAAGGAAAACTCCACTTTTGTTAAAACAAAAGCATTTGCATGTTATACATAGTTACATTGGTCTAGCTTGGACCAATGTAACTATGTACAGTATATGACATACCTGACCAATGCCGCTGGAAAGAACAGAAGTAGATGCCACTTCATCAGTGATCTTCACTTGCTTTTCACGTCCTGTACTGAGTGGCTGCTCTCCTGCACTGTGAACCCAGAAGGTCAGCCATCACTGAATGGTTTGCATTTTCTAAATTAATGTAAAGCTTTCTCTGATTGGATGAGGTCGGGTGGTGACATCACACTCTCCACCTCGTCCAATCAGAGAACACTGCATTCATCTGGAAAATGCAAAGCATTCTCTGAATGGCACCTGTGCTGAGTGGCGAACCTCCTGTATTCAAAGCATCGGGCCAGCTGCTCAGCACAGAAATTGGAAGCAAGTGGAGATCATCGGAGTAGTGGTATCTACTTCAGTGATTTCCGGTGGCATCGGCCAGGTATGTCACATACAAAGTTACATTGGCTATAGCATGTCGATGCCTGAAATTCTTGAAATTTATTAAAAAAACAAAAATCGCTACTATAGCAATTGTATATCTTTTTTTTTTTTTTTTAGCAAATGTGAAGTTGTCATTAAAGGTTTTCCTTTACGAATAGCCATTTTTTTTTTTTTTTGCTGGTTGCAGTATCATTAGAAAGCTAACTGTATTAAGCAGAAGTAGTAAACTGGCAAGAATAAGACAGAGAACATAGTAGTCCTTGTGACAAAGCCTGTATATACCCAATCTAAATTCCCTGCATAGAACAGTTTTGTACCATTGATCACAAAGCACATATAAACAGGCAATAAAATTATACTGCTCAGAACATGGACATTAAAAATGCACAACTTTTTTTTCCCCAATATGATTGCTAAAGCAAGATTGTAAACCAAACTTTATAGACAGCTGTAAACAAGGTTACACTCTTCCCAGAGGGGAAATAAATCATGGAGCATGCACAGAATAAATATATATGTAAAAGTATAACAAAAATGCTTAAAATTAAACCACGGAGCTGCAAACTTTTTCAATGGCTAACACTTTGTGAGACAAGTGAATTGTGAAAACTGCCAAAAAAAACGGAATATTGCATTTCTGTATACCGAACATGTAATAAAAGGGAGAGAAAAACAAAAAGCCATTGTGTGATTGAACACATCCAAAACTAAAATAAGTTTTGTTTGAACTGACCCTTTACAAACTGGCTACCTCCATCTTAAGTACTGTGTTACTCAAATGGAACAAGAACATAGGAAGGTGCTTCTATATTGGGTCCCTGAGGTGTCCCTGATGCATTGTTGGCTGGGTTTAGGAAAATCCTGGGGTGTCCAAAAAAGCATTTATTCAAACAAAATGTTTGTACCAACACCAGTGCATGACAGCGCTTATTCACAGTCAATTTCTTTCTACTGCTTTACTAGTGAATCTATCACAAACTGCATATGATTGAAGTCATCAGTTCTGTGAACATCTTACTTTAAGGAACTACCATTTTCTTAGTTTGGCCCCTTTCACACATGCGGACCGTATGTCCGTATTTCATCCATCCGTTTTCGGATGAAATACGGACATACATGCATCCCTATGGGATAGCGGGTGTCAGCGGATGTACATCCGCTAACACCCGATGTCGTCCGCCTCCGCTCTTGTCCGATTCTGCAGACGGAAGAAAATCCTATTTTTCTATCCGTCTGCAGAGCGGATCGGAGGAACATGGACAGACGGTCCGTGTTCCTCCGATCCCCCATAGGGGAGAGCGGAGATCTGACAGGGCGGTCCCTGCACAGTGTGCAGGTCCCGCCCTGTCATCTGCCTGCTCAGCTGGGGAAAGCGGAGCGATCCCCGCTGAGCAGCGGATAAACACGGGGCGGATCAACACGGATCCGTCCCGTGTGAAAGGGGCCTAAAGGTACATTATGGAAAAATACCACAAGGCATTATTGATGTACTTCTGCTATCAGTAAGCAGCTGTGAAAAATCTGTGCATGACAAGATGGATGGTTGGACATGATAGGTATCCATGAATGATTTAGTGTAGAAAAGCCTCTCTAGCCCTGATCACCACAAGAAAACCGTGCAGACAAGACCATATCACACTGGTTCAGATTTGAAAATACGTCAATACTCCATACATTCTGCATTACAGGAATTTGTTTCAAGTAAAAATGGTACAGCTTCTAATAGGTAGCTTACAAATCTCATTTCACACACAAACATTCTAACCCCAACTCTCTATTTGTCAGAACACCTGTGTGAAAAGCATGTTTGCTGGGAATATTTTTCATACCGTACCAGTTTTGTTATTTGAAATAAATCTATGGACCAGAGAGCATGTGTTGACAGCCTATGTTTACATAGTTGTAACATTCCAATTTTTCCATCATCTGTTTCGAATCAGAGAGGCAACATATATCCAGATGGAGTAGATGTTCTTGGGATAAGGGTGAACATACACAGCCAGAGCAAACTCCACATTGGGCACTACGTTGTTATGGACTCCGGTGCTGTAGACAGCTTCTATGAGAGGGGTCACTTCTGAGAAGGCCATGTTTATTGGGAAGCCGGAAAACTGAAACAAAAACATCTGATTATTGCTCTTGTCATGTAGAGTGAAACATGAAACTAATCATAGACATCACTTAAAATGCAATGCTCTGTGATATAGTCCTACTATATGAATAAGTACCAAGCCCCCCATATTACAGCTGTTCTGTCTCTGTATGTGAAGACCATAGCAAAAATGGAGGTCCTAAAACTCTGGACTCTTCTCTTCATTTACAGGCATTCTACTAATCATAGACTCCACTATACTGAACCCGAGCTTGAGTATTATAAAGGCACAGCAAAGCTGATCTGACCGATGACCTATTAAATTGTGTCACTGAAGCTACGATTTCAAGAATATATTAATCTTCAGTCCATAAGATAGCAGCCTTCATTCAGTATATGTTCAGTGCATATGCTCTTCATAAGTACATATGTGTATTAAGTCTGCAAAAGGATTTTGTTTTGGGTGCCAACATGATCTCCCGTATGACATGAATGCACACAAGGTTCAAGTAAAGCCTTCAATGAAAGTCCAATTCAGAGCCTGTGACATCAAACACAATGAAGCTGAACAAGCTCAGTTTCAATGTCCTGGAACTAGCAGGTGGGGCAAAAATCAGAAACCATAACAGATTTCCCTTATAGGGAATCAGTCTGGATAGAAATATGGACATTTTACCTACCGACATTTCTGAACAAGCAAGCTACAGCACTGTCATCCTTATTTCAGTGAATCACTCCCCCAGCACAAGCATTCTAACACCTAATATGTACATGCTTGTTTCAGGTGAACAACTAGCAAAGTAAAGATGAGAATGGCAGCCCCGGAGCTTGCACCTTCAAATGCAAGCCAACACTGGCAGCAGCCATATTTTTGTTTGACCAATAAAGCTCACCCTGTAATCTCCTAGTTGTCTCTGCAGTTCTGCCCGGTGGTCCTCCTCCACATCTTTGCCGTAGTTTTGTTCTAGTAATGGCAGGAAGTGTCTCAGAGTAGATGTGCAGTATCTGTTCCAGCGAGTAGGATGTCTCGGCCTCCATTCCATAATTTTCTCCTTCAGCAGTTTCTCAATCCTTACAATAAGAAAGCAGTTAGAAAACCATCAATATTACAAAAGTACATGGCCAGTGTATTCCATCACAAAGTGCCATTCATCACTTTGATTACATCTGATCCTGTGTGAGGAATGGTGAACCAACCATCCATCGGCTTCCTATATATACATATATGGGGACATTAGTGGTAAGATTTCCTCTCTAGAGTTTACAGCTTTGCACCCCAACCAACCATGGAGCGTCATGCATATCCGTAATGTGTCAGAAATGGAAAATAAATCTTGGAGAGTAAATTTCTTTGTACAGTATTCTTTTAGCGGGCAGACCTAAGAGATACTAAATGCTGCAGTCAGAAAAACAATAAGCAGGTAGGAGATTCTACTCACTGGCCCCTGCCAAAAGCTGAAGTATCAGTTTTCGGAGAACTGGTGTTTATACTATTTTAGAAGTCTATAAATATTGTCTGTGAAGGTTTGCTGAACATAGGAAGCCACTTGGATGAGTGCTAAATCTTCAACATTACTTCAATGGGCATGACTAAAGCTTTGGCTGAAAGGTGTTAGCGTTCTTGCTGGGTTTATTTGGATGTTCCAGATTGCCTAGCTTTTACCAAATAAAGTATTGTGAAGGATTGTGATCAGACTCCAGCTCTCTCTTCGAATTTATGTTTTGGAGGTGTACAGGAACCTGAGCTGTTGAGGCGGACATCCCTGATCTGGTTTGGAAGTGGAGATAATCTTGTGATATTCCTATTTCTAAAGGGGTCTCCTTGAATGTGACTTACCAATACTATTTATCCATAAGTATTAATCAAAAACTACGCAGAATTGTTTTCCAGCTTTTTCTACAATATCTGTTATCTACTCTATGCAGCTTTTGATGCATCCACTCAAAAACCTGTAAGCAGGCTAAAGCTGCAATGCAGCTCTACATAACAGACTGGGAAAGTATCACAAATGCTTAATCCTTTTGCAGCTATCTTTGTCGAGTTTTGGAGGAAACAGAAACAGGTTTTCTTGCTATAAAAATATGCTTTGTTACATTGCTTTATTACGTAGTAATGAGTGCACTGTATACAAAGAAAATTGAAACAGAGGTGCTTCACCAAAATGTCTAACTTGTTTACGACTTCAGAGTGGCCATGCTCTCCAGAGCAGTGTTTGCATCTGGAAATGCCAAGTGAGCTGTCCTAAATGTCTGCCATCTTACAGTTTAACATGGGCTTAGTATATATTTCCTTTACCTGTCTTGAAGTTCCGATGCAGCAGCCTTATCTGTGCGCTGATATATTAGTTCTTCTGGCTAGAAGATAAACATATACATACAGGATTTTATTATATTTTACCAAAACCACTTCTAACTCTGAAAAGACTACTTTAAACCTATTAGGCATTATAAACTTTCATCTTAGTCCTGTCTAAAATTTGACTTAATAAGGTGCCTGCTATTACTTTTGTATGACCGAAAAACTTTTCTTTACTCCTCTGTTATTGCTTAAAGTGGACCTTCACCCACATATATCTCAAAACCTTACAAAGGGGTGAATGAACGTCCCAACAGTGCACCACCCCAAAATAGCTGTGTCACTCCCATTAATAACCAAAGTGAAATGGGCTGAGAAAAAAGTGAAACCAGCCATGGCAACTGTAGATGGCCAATGCCCTTCCAAACAATCATAAATATATAACAACATTATTAGGAAGCTATAATAACCAATTGTGCTGTGTGCAATGGCAATCAAGAGAAATGTAATTTATATATATATATATGAAAATTTGAGAGAATGTATTAACAAAGGGGGTATAGACTCAATAAGGCGAGTAGCCAACTAAGCTAACTAAACAGACGAGTAAACACTGAATCACTGTGAAGACCAGTTCTGTTCCCTCTACCCAAATATGTCACTCCCTCTATTCATGCATTTGCAAGTTGCCATTGGTCTTTACCAGTACCCATAGAATGACACAGACTTGCAGTGATATGCACATGCATGGGGAGTTTGTGTTTACTGACTAGTCACAGGTCTCTCTCTGCGAGTCCCCTAGACCTGGAAAACCCACGTCCTATCTACATATGCACAGGCTCACGAACCAAGATGGCAACATGGGAGTACAGCAACAAAGAAGGCCTTTTGGCATCAATGAGGACAACACTCCATGGTCAAGTATGTGTTTTTGTATTTACATACAGGGACAGTTATTAGGCATTAGAGATAAAATTTTAGTAAGGTGCGGTGAAGTTCCTCTTTAAGGAACTGAGTCAATATCTTGGTCTGACTCTGAAAGTCTTTGCAACATAACAGCATTTATGGGGCAAAATTAAAGACACTATATAAAAGGCCTTATTTGTGGTGCTATTTGTTAACCTGCTGTACACTGGAGTATTAATACCAATTTAGCAACATTAGGGTGTTGTAAACTCAAAGAGTTCGAGAATAGGAGGATAATGACAGAGAAAGGCCTAGGAACAGAGGTCTAAAGTCTCTGCTCTGCAAGTACCTGCACACTGACCAATCCTGGATTTGGATAATTTCTTGAGAAGAAGGCTTTCCACTGGTTGGATCGGCCCGTATCAAAGCTCATGCTCATTGGAACATCATATTGCTGTATATTAAACCAGATCTAAATAAAAACACACCAAAAGTCTGATTAACACATCAACATAACATCAGACATCTAACCTTAAGTTCTCATTCACATCTGTGCAATGTGTTAACCATGCATGTCATATCTTTAAATGGGCTGCCAAGAGATCAGCACAGACAAAAAAATGCATCTGCGCCATTTTTCTCATTGCAGTGCTTCATAACACACTGTACAGCATTGTCATGCGTTCCTTTAGTGTAGTGTGAAGAAAATATATATACAACCCCCTTTATGTTTCATTTAACAATATATATTTCAGTTCTTATACATTTGTTAGCTTTGACTTAAATAAAGAAAACATATAAAACCCTATACAGTCCATTTGAGAGTAGAATTCCCAATTCTTACAAATGCCCACCATGGCTTCAAGTAAACCCTACTATTGATTCAAGCCAAGGAAGCTGCCATCTTGGCTTCTGTTTATGTCTACAACTGTCATTGGATGGTTTGACAGTTTGGTCGAGAGCACAACCAATGGGAGTTTTACATTTCTGGCACCTGCCGGAAACTAAACTGTTTTATGGATGGGTTTACTTCTGCATTAAGAGCATAGTCTAATTCAATTCTAGACAACACAGACAGTTCTTTTTCAAATTACTATAATTTATACTGTAAAGGGTAAATACTAAAAAGGGCAGTTAAATGAAAAAAAAAAAAAAAAAAAGCAATAAAATAAAGAATTTGAACATACATCCCCATGCATAGAGAAGAGTCCCGGTCAGAAGAGCTTACAATCAAAACCTCTTTACAAGCAATAGAATAAAATGTTCAGCTTACTTACATTGTCTGCGTTGATCAGGCAGCCGACACTTTGCAACGGACAGAAGGTGTCATACTGACCATAAAAGCAGCCATTGCTTGGATTCCATATGATGTACTGGTTCTGCTCCAGTGTTAGTACATAAGCAGTGGGACCCTTTAATGGAAAGAGGAACTCTTTAGACACACGTATAAGTTCTGGTTTAACTCTAATGCCCCGTACACACAATCGGACTTTTTGACAACAAAACCGTGGATTTTTGTTTGAAGGTTGTTGGCTCCAATTTGTCTTGCATACACACGGTCACACAGATGTTGGCCAACAATTACGAACGTAGTGACGTACAAGACGTACGACGAGCTGAGAAAAAGGAAGTTCAATAGCCGGGGCGGCTCCTTCTGCTTGATTCTGAGCGTGCGTGAACTTTTGTGCGTCAGACTTGTGTACACATGATCGGAAATTTGAGAACCTGCTAGCCAACATTTGTTGGAGGAAAGTCCAACAACCAATGTTCAATGGAGCATATACATGGTCGGACTTTCAGCCAACAAGCTCACATCCAACATTTGTTGCCGGAAAATCCGATCGCGTGTACGGGGCATAAGGCCTCATTCACACAGGCTAAAAGCCTGTGGACAGCACTCATTTCTCCAGAATGCATCACCTGACCTAACAGAGGACATGTAATGCTTGCAAATGAATTTAGTGCTGGAAATCAGAGGAAATCTCATTACAGGTTCTGCATTTAGAACAAGGCGATTGTGTTTTGTGCTGTGTGAAGATCAGCCAGGAAGATAAGTCAGTACTCTAAAGCTATGTACACACGATAGGATTTTCTGACAACAAATCCGTGGATTTTTTTCCGAAGGATGTAGGCTCAAATTTGTCTTGCATACACACGGTCACGCAAATGTTGTCGGAAATTCCGAACGTCAAGAACGCGGTGACGTACAAGACGTACGACGAGCCGAGAAAAAGTTCAATAGCCAGTGCGGCTCTTCTGCTTAATTCCGAACATGCGTGGACTTTTGTGTGTCAGACATGCGTACACACGCTCAGAATTTCCGACAACAAGTCTTGTTTTCAGAGAATTTGAGAACCTGCTCTCAAACATTTGTTGGCAGAAATTCCGCCAACAAATGTTCTATGGAGCATACACACTTTCCGACACACACTTTCAGACTTTCCGACAATATGCTCACATCCAACATTTGTTGTCGGAAAATCCTATCGTGTGTACGGCCCATTACAGTTAATGTGAATATCATCTGTTAATATAATAATAGAAGTTTAGGCAAAAAAAGATCATTTTTGCTTCAAATCTATCAAGCATTAGTAACACACTGATGACTGCAGTGTTACAGAGCAGACCTCTGGAATGGCATTTCCGATGATAAGCCACGCCTTCTTCCCCATCGCCAGGAAATAGTTACACAGCAAAACTGCATGTTCCTCTTCATCGCCGGCCAGGAGGTCAAGGAATTGCTGATTAATAAAAAAAGAGAAAAGAGTAATTCAGTCTGTGTTGTTTCAGGATTTTATAGAGAACACCTTGTGATTCCCTTCTGTAAGGTAAAATCTAAGAACAATTTATTCTTAGATTGATTTGAAGGATTTCCTAATGATAAATGTCCATGGCATGGCAACAGATTGATTTACATATTGTTAACAAGTAGTAAATGAACTTTAAAACAATCCCTCCCCGACCTCTGTAGTTACAAGGATGTTGGAACAATTCATCCTCACACATATAGCACCGACTTTCTTCTCAGCTCCTGCTCACTCTGCTCCCACTCCCAGCAGTGAATTGGCAGCCTTCCAATTTTCAAAATGTAAACACCAAGTAGGAGCTCTGAGGAAGAGAGGGTAAGGGGGTGCTGAGCTACTGAGTGAAATTACTTCAGTGCTTCTGCTTTGAACTGTAAAGATGAATTGCTCCACAATGCCTTTAACTACAGAAGTCAGGGAGCTTTTGTTTTGAATCTCATTTACTGCTTGTTTAATGTAAATATTTGAATGTACATAGCCTGGCCACAGGTTCACTTTAAGGGGAACCTATCTAGATAAATTATGGAAGCTGTTATTACTGATGGATTTTAGAAGTACAGGGCTCCAGGGTTAACATCTTCATTCTTGTTTCACATTTGACCCTGAATCAGACAGCATAGATCAGGTTTCCTTGATATTTACATGCGTATTCCAGGTTAGTAACTCACCAAGTTGTTAAAGTAGAAGTATAGGCAAAACTTTTTTTCCCCCCATTTTGGATAGAGTAAGGGAGGTTCAGAACTCCTGTTAGATTTTTGTTTTCCAACATCTGTGTCCCATTTTAAAGATTTCCCTTCACTTCCTGTCCCATAGCCAAACAGGAAGTGAGAGGAAATCATATTCCATGGGAACCCCCAGGTCACCAGAACTAGTGTCCCCATTGGAAGAAGATTTCCCCTTTTAAAACATCTATGGGGACAACCAAAAATTTGGGATTTTCTTTTACTTTCACTTTTAATGGTAAACAAGACACACAGAGAGAGTGAATCTCCTTAATGGGGATACAGACAGCAATAAAAAGTGAAATACCTCTCCACTCTGTCAAAAACGAAAAAAAAAAAAAAAAAGTTTTGCCTTTAGTTACTTTCAAGCATTCAAGACATATGATATGAAGGATAGTCCTAGGATCTGATCCTTTGTTTCTGTAAGATTCAATCCTACTATGTATGGCCAGTTTAAAGCCTGAAGGGCACATATTTCATGCAAAAACAAGTTCTGATGAACCTAAAAGCAATCATTGAGTCGTTGCAAGGTTGCTCCTGTAGGAATTTTGTGCTGTGCACAGACTATTACAAGGATAAGTTTACATTTTGGAACACATTGCATGTTCCACCTGTATTTAGGGCGGAAGATGTCACATGTTCCACCTGTATTTAGGGCGGAAGATGTCACATGTTCCACCTGTATTTAGGGCGGAAGATGTCACATGTTCTACTTGTATTTAGGGGGGAAGATGTCACATGTTCTACTTGTATTTAGGGGGGAAGATGTCACATGTTCTACTTGTATTTAGGGGGGAAGATGTCACATGTTCCACCTGTATTTAGGGGGGAAGATGTCACATGTTCCACCTGTATTTAGAGCGGAAGATGTCACATGTTCCACCTGTATTTAGAGCGGAAGATGTCACATGTTCCACCTGTATTTAGGGCGGAAGATGTCACATGTTCTACTTGTATTTAGGGGGGAAGATGTCACATGTTCTACTTGTATTTAGGGGGGAAGATGTCACATGTTCTACTTGTATTTAGGGGGGAAGATGTCACATGTTCTACTTGTATTTAGGGGGGAAGATGTCACATGTTCTACTTGTATTTAGGGGGGAAGATGTCACATGTTCCACCTGTATTTAGGGCGGAAGATGTCACATGTTCCACCTGTATTTAGGGCGGAAGATGTCACATGTTCTACTTGTATTTAGGGGGGAAGATGTCACATGTTCTACTTGTATTTAGGGGGGAAGATGTCACATGTTCTACTTGTATTTAGGGGGGAAGATGTCACATGTTCCACCTGTATTTAGGGGGGAAGATGTCACATGTTCCACCTGTATTTAGGGCGGAAGATGTCACATGTTCCACCTGTATTTAGAGCGGAAGATGTCACATGTTCCACCTGTATTTAGGGCGGAAGATGTCACATGTTCCACCTGTATTTAGAGCGGAAGATGTCACATGTTCCACCTGTATTTAGGGGGGAAGATGTCACATGTTCCACCTGTATTTAGGGCTGAAGATGTCACATGTTCCACCTGTATTTAGGGCTGAAGATGTCACATGTTCCACCTGTATTTAGGGCTGAAGATGTCACATGTTCCAGCACCTGACGCCAATTCTGAAGATGTCCCCTGCTCTGTGACAGCGGGCGGGGGATCTTCTCTCCCCACCTCCTCTCACTGTTTCAAAAGAACACGGCCATGCAGGGCTCTGCCCACACTGCTGCATCATTCATTCAGTTTCTGTGAATGAATGTAATACAACTACCATCAGGCATTGCAGCTGATGGCTTGTAGTTCTCAATGAACTGTGAGGGCACTGGTGAACAACTTCGTAGTCCATCAATTCTTCCTGTTCTCAGGTAACTGCCTGCCAGTACAAGGTACGGGCAGACAGCTATCTTGAGAGTCTGGGGGTGCAATGCTCTGCAGGCTCCCTAGAAAAAAATATATATGCACTTTATTTTAACTGAAATAAATGTGCATTTATTATTTTTTATGAAAAGGTGAACGTATCCCTTAAATTACTTTTGCCTTTCCAATGAAAAATGGTATGATTGAGTATTGGTTGCAAAAGATACCCCAGTATGTCTAAATCAATGCAGGAACTGAACTCAGTGCTTATACCAACTGCATAGCATATGGCCTCCCTATCATCACTGCTATCTAGTAAAAGGGTAGTCATACATGTCACATGTACTTACATCTGACGTGCTCCATAAATTGCAAATCCCTGCGAATGACACATTGTCCGGTAGGAAGGGTATAAGGGATACATAGCGAGACACCAGTTCCTAAGGACACAAAACAGAAAACTTCCAGTACTTTACACAACCAGCACAATGTGCAGATACTCATTTAAGTGAACTTTAAAGGAATCTTTTCCTACCTTACATGAAAACATATAGATATAGGACAATTGAGATAAGATTCAATTACCAGCACGTCTTTGGAGTGTGAGAGGAAACCAAAATACCCGGAGGAAACCCCGGCAAGCACAGGGAGAACATGCAAACGCCAGATAGTGTCCTGAGCAGGATATGAACCAGGGACCCAGTGCTGCAAGGTAGAGGTACTAACCACTGAGCACTTTGCTTTCTGAGTTAAACATGGAGGCTGTCATTGCTGAATTTCTTCTGAAAACTGCTAGTTGCCTGGCTATTATGCTGACTCTATCACTTCCATACTTTGAGTCATTGACCAAGAACAAGACTCACAAAAGTGAGAATTCCTTATCTGCATAGGTGAAAGACTCTTAAGTACTGAAGCTTTTGATTCAGCATGACAGCCAGGAAATGTGCATTATAAAATGAGAGGTCATCAGTGGCAGTCTTCATGTTCTTCTTTAAGAACAAATACCATCCATCATCTTTTTGGGTGGAGCAGACCTGGTTCTGATACCATGCTGGATCTTAGCTGCTTTCTGGAAAAAGCAGAGAGAGGGCCAGAGAACTGACATCCCACCCATACCATCAATAACATGCTGAGATCAGTTTTTTATTGAAATAACTGATGCCAATGATCTATGAGTGCTGTGCTGTCATCCTAGGACAGCAGATGCCCCAGGGCTTAAAAACATCTCCCCGGGAGGATGTGTTCTGTAGTTCTCATGAAATGGGCAAGGCTAATAACACCGTTTGAGAATTTAGAAGCAAAAGTAAAGTGCACGTGTTAGTGTATCTGGATTTTGCAAAAGCATTTGACACAGTTCCCCATAAACGTTTACTGTACAAAATAAGGTCCGTTGGCATGGACCATAGGGTGAGTACATGGATTGAAAACTGGCTACAAGGGCGTGTTCAGAGGGTGGTGATAAATGGGGAGTACTCAGAATGGTCAGGGGTGGGTAGTGGGGTCCCCCAGGGTTCTGTGCTGGGACCAATCCTTTTTAATTTGTTTACAAACAACCTGGAGGATGGGATAAACAGTTCAATCTCTGTATTTGCGGACGATACTAAGCTAAGCAGGGCAATAACTTCTCCACAGGATGTGGAAACCTTGCAAAAAGATCTGAACAAATTAATGGGATGGGCAACTACATGGCAAATGAGGTTCAATGTAGAAAAATTGAAAATAATGCATTTGGGGGGCAAAAATATGAATGGAATCTATACACTGGGGGGGGGGGGACCTCTGGGGGAATCTAGAATGGGAAAGGACCTGGGTTCCTAGTAGATGATAGGCTCAGCAATGGCATGCAATGCCAAGCTGCTGCTAACAAAGCAAACAGAATATTGGCATGCGTTAAAAAGGGGATCAACTCCAGAGATAAAATTATAATTTTCCCACTCTACAAGACTCTGGTCTGGCCGCACCTGGAGTATGCTGTCCAGTTCTGGGCACCAGTCCTCAGGAAGAATGTACTGGAAATAGAGTGAGTACAAAGAAGGGCAACAAAGCTAATAAAGGGTCTGGAGGATATTAGTTATGAGGAAAGGTTGCGAGCACTGAACTTATTCTCTCTGGAGAAGAGACGTTTGAGAGGGGATATGATTTCAATATATAAATACCATACTGGTGACCCCACAATAGGGATAAAACTTTTTTGTGAAAGGGAGTTTAATAGGACTTGTGGCCACTCATTAAAATTAGAAGAAAAGAGGTTTAACCTTAAACTACGTAGAGGGTTCTTTGCTGTAAGAGCGGCAAGGATGTGGAATTCCCTTCCACAGGCGGTGGTCTCAGCGGGGGGCATCGATAGTTTCAAGAAACTATTAGATAAGCACCTAAATGAACGCAACATACAGGAATATACAATGTAATACTGACACATATTCACACATAGGTTGGACTTGATGGACTCAACCTCACCTACTATCTATGTTAAGATTGTGCACTAATCTTACAGATATATATTTCAATGCTTTGGATGGTTGTTTTTAACAGACCAGAAGTTCATTGTTAGAGTTCACATACACTTTAACCTACAATAACACAGATTAAGGTTATACCAACAGTCTCGCCTTCAGAAATGTGATACTTACTGATGTTGCTTGTACATTATTGGGGTTGGCTTCTAGAAGTTCCTGTGAAGGTTGTAAGGCCTTGATGTATCGAGTGATGAAAACTGTACTTCCATTAATGTCTGTGACGGTGGTCAGACACTGCCGGTTCGGGAATTTTAAAGCGGCTTCACTCTGGAATTTCTCGGCAGCTTGAAGTAACTTCTCATCTTCTCTGCTGTCAAACTGAGGCACAGCAAGATATATCAAAGAAGCTGTGAGATATTTGCGATGAGCTCAATTAAGTGGCCAAGCCTCAAAAAGCAGTCAAATTAATTAAGTAAGGGAAAGAGAAGGAGCAGAAGCTGGCAATTCAGACTCTCAAAATCAAAGGCATTATATGACATGTTCTATTGCTTTGCATAAAAAATCCATTCATTGCTGTGCATAAACAATCAAGTTCAGTTCATTTTACTGAACACCAGAACAATGCTGGAACATCACATACACATATAACACAGTACAGTAGGTATGAATAAAATTCGTATCACCACAGAGTGGTACTGTGGATATGAAAATTTGGTATATAATGCCACATCCCGATAAATTGAATTTTTAGAAGATAGGTTTGTGGATGATGGACTTTATAGGCATAACACAAGTATATATTAAAAACGAATATTTATTACAAAATTGGAAATAGAACAGTTGCATAGAATTTCATCAAGTATTCACAAAAATTGCCTTTAAGCATAAACAACACACCACCTACATACATATACAATGTTTGTCGAAAAATGGAGGACCAATAGATCACTCTCCAATATTGGTAAAAAGAACGAAAAGGTGGTGTGTCATAGTATAGCTCAGCTCTACATGTTGCGCGTATTCAACAGAGGCTTCTTCAGGAGCTTATGGCGTATTATTGTAGTCGAGAGACGAAGGGGAAGGGTGAGCAGAGAATAGTGTCCAAGGCAAAGATGGAAATTTAGGGAAACAGGTCTTCACATCACTTCTAAACATATCTATAAGGCAGCCTCACAACTGAAACCTTAAAAATGGTTGGTAATACTTGACAGAAGTAATGGAGAGTATCCATGACAACTAATGTAGTAATATCTAGATCACTTAAGGGGACCTCCCACTAGCTAAATGGCTCAGTTATCAGTGGTGCATGGCTCCCAATTAATATCTTATAGAGTGAGGTTCCCTGGAGATCTCTGCGCGAGTGACAGCACCAAACATGGTGGAGGCAGCCGTGAATACATACTTGTGTTATGCCTATAAAGTCCATCATCCACAGTAAAGTAGGTACCCAGTGTATGATAACTACCTTTTCCCTGATGGGCTCTCCAGGTACAAGCTGAGGTTCAATGGTAATAAAGAGGGTTAGGAAGGAACCTTGGCTCAGGCTTCGGACTGATTCATAGCCTCCATCATTTCCCACATTGCGCTGTTTACTGTATCCTAGAAGCACTGGGGGTGTGTCAATCCGGAATGTTCCATCAATCTGTAAATCAGCAGTTACCAAACAGAAAATGTATAATATAAGATTTTCTCCAAAAAGCATTATTGTGTTGTCCCTTTTATACATGACTGCACCTATCTTCATTGACAAGTATGCTCTACAGGAAGCTGGGAGTGTGTCCTGAATGGCAGGTATGTTTCCCCATTATTTGAGCTGTGGACCCTTTTACGGGAGAGCACAGGAGACATTGCTAGTACTCAGGGGTTCTCACCCATGCAGGGTGAGGGTTTCTTGGGTGTCCACTTTCACCCATGCAGGGTGAGGGGTTCTTGGGTGGTCCACTTGGGGAGGAGAGGACTGAGTTCTATTCCCCATTTGGGACTCGGAATTCGGAAGTTCAGAGAGTATTTTGGTGGGAAAGGACCTCCAAACCCTGATTATAGGGACTTTGGTCCTGATGGGGTTAAGCCACATGCAAGAGAGTCTTGAAAAGCAGCAGGAAGGAAGCAGCAGATGTCTGTGACGTAGTGTGGAGTAGTTCACAGCTATGAACAAGTGTGGACTCTCTGGAAACCAAGGCTTTCTTTACACCAGTACTATGAACTGTTTCCTTTATTTTTGCTGAAGAAAGATATTTGTGTTTGCCTGTTTTGAGAGCCCAATACAAACTATTTACAATTAGATTTGCTGGTGACCTCAGGCCTTCCATATGACGATACATAATTGGGATCTACTGCATACTAATACATTTTGCTCATTTTCTCTATGTATGGAACCTCTGAGAAACTGGCCAAACACTAGTAGGTTTTTGAATGAAGTGAACGTTTCTATGAAAATTATTCTCAGCACATTCAAAGACCCCACAAATGGCATTTGAATGTACTTCAAAATGTAATTTGCTATTAACATTCGATTTTGAAATGAATGCACTTTCTCAAAGGAAAACCACATTCACTGTTAAAAATTTGAAACATTTTTCCATCCTGCTCCTTCAAATTTTCTTCTCACTTTGGTCGAGAATGAACATTGATTTGATCACACTGACGATTAGAAAATCCATATATTATTTATAAAGAAACTTTCAAACAAAATTATACTAGTCTATGGCCATCATGGGATGCTGAGTCAACTCCACATTAATGCTGACATCAGTGCAGCCTAGTCAATGCTGCCTAATCAGTACCCATCAGTGCCACCTAGTCAGTGCGAACCAGTGTAGCCTAATCAGTGCAAAATTTTATAACAGAAACTAAGAAGAACATCTTTTTCCCCAAAAATTTTCAGTCTTTTTTCGTGTATTTAGCAAAAAATAAAAAACACCACCAAAAGAAAGCTCAATTTGTCTAAAAAAAAAAAAATGATAATTTCATTTGGGTACAGTGTTGCATGACTAATTGTCATTTAAAATGTGACAGCACTGAAATCTGAAAACTGGCCTGGACAAGGAGGGGGTGAAAGTATCCGGTATTGAAGTGGTAAATAATAAGACTTTGCAATGTGTTACTATCGTGACACCATATTTGAGCTGTGACCAGGACATTCTTGTGTAAAATATAAAAAAAAAAGTTTTTTTTATGTTGAACACCATGCAATGATATTCTTCATCATGGATAAATGTCTACTCTGGATCTCTGTATATTTTAATAAACAACAACAACAAAAAAAAATTAGTATTCCAGGCTAAATATAACTAGTCTTAAATTCCCTCTCCTCTCCCAACACCTATGCTGACTAACCTGTGTAAAAAAGATGTGTATACCTAACTATTTTTAATTAGCTCCAGTCCAGGCACAAGATCCATCTCCCCTGTGTCAGTCAATGGCAGCTACAAGGGAAAAGGAGCACCAACAATGGATGGGCCATGGGAACCTATGGATGACGTCAACGATCCAGACTTTACCGGCCATTGTCAAGCACTCTATCCCCTGCAGCAGCTGTTGGCTGACACAGGGAATCATGCGACTGGACCAAAGCATCATTAACCACTTAAAGACCGGAAGAATTTGCCCCCTTAATGACCAGGTCATTTTTTGCGATACGGCAATGCGTCGCTTTAACCAACAATTGCGTGGTCATGCGACACTGTACAAAAACAAAATGTATGCCCTTTTTTTCACAAAAATAGAGCTTTCTTTTAGTGGCATTTGATCACCTCTGCGTTTTTTTTTTTTTTTGTAATAAACAAAAAAAGCGACAATTTTGAAAAAAAAGCAATATTTTTTACTTTTTGCTATAATAAATATCCCCCAAAAAAATATCCCCAAAAAATAAATTAAAAAAAAGCTAAAATTTCTTCCTCAGTTTAGGCTGATGTTTATTCTTCTACGTATGTTTTTGGTATATATAAAAAAAAAAAATCACAATGAGCATATATTGATTGGTTTGCGCAAAAGTTATAGCGTCTACAAAATAGGGAATGGATTGCAGACTGCGACATTGCGGCGGACAGATCGGACACCTGACATTTTTGACACTTTTGTGGGAACCAGTGACGTTATTACAGTAATCAGTGCTAAAAATATACACTTTTATTGTACTAATGACACTGGTAGGGAAGGGGTTAACATCAGGGGTGATCAAAGGGTTAAATGTGTTCCCTGCAGGTGTTTTCTAACTGTATGGGGGAGGAGCTACCTGGGGAAACACAGATCAGTCTTTCTGCATAGAAGAAAGACAGGATCTGTGTGATCTCTCCTGTCAGAACGGAGATCTGCCTTGTTTACACAGGCAGATCCCTGTTCTGTCACTGCAGGGAACGATCACGGGTGGCCGGCAGACATCGAGTCCGCCCCACACGCTGACTGGCCCCCCCCACAGGCCAGTGGGCCCGCACGCACAATATAGAGTTCCCGAGCCAACGTACAACAGCGATTTGCGGGAACGAGCCGACCTGCAGCAGTACAATGAGGGTGGCTGGTCGGCACGTGGTTAAATAAGTATATACATCTTTCTTACACAGGTTAGTTGGAGAGGGAAGGGACATTTTTAAAACTAGTTAGGTTGAACCTGGAATTCTACTTTAAAGTGATTGTAAAGTCTCGTTTTAAAAAAAAAACAAAAAACAAACATGTTATACTTTCCTCCTCTATGCAGTTGGTTTTGCTCAGAGCAGCCTGGATCCTCCTCTTCTCAGGTCCCTCTTTGCTGCTCCTGGCCCCTCCCTCCTATCGAGTGCCCAGGCAGCAGCTTCCTATGGGAGCACTGGAGCCAAGTCACAGCTCCGTGTGTCCATTCAGACACGGAGCCCCCAACCCGACCCCCCTCTCTCCCCTGATTGGCTGACTGACTTTGATTAACAGCCATGGGAGCCAATGGCACCGCTGCTGTGTCTCAGCCAATCAGGAGGAGTGTCCCAGACAGCTTAGACATTCCATCGCTGGAGATAAATGGGGTTCAGGTGAGCAATTAGGGGTACTGGGGGGGCTGCTACACACAAAAGGTTTTTTATCTTAATGCATTAAGACAAAAAAAACTTCTGCCTTTACAACTCCTTTGAAACTATTTACAGCTTTCAACAGACCCTCTCTTGACTTTGGTGATGTTTATCCTCTTCTATCTCCTTTATGAAATCTTCCGCACCCGCACTTACTCTGGACTGGAAATAAATTGTAGTAAATGGAATCCGGATTGATCCCAGCCAGTGTCTCTCAACTCGTGTATGAATGCCACTTCCTCTCTCCCGATCATCCTAAAAGAGGTTATATTTTTTTATCCATAAATAAAAAAAGTTGAGAAATAGTTATACACTACCATAGGAAAGGGTACAACAAACTAAACATATGTAATAAACATTACAATTTACCTCTAAAATATCAAAGCAGACTTCATCAAACACATTGATGAAAACATCGTCTTTCACCGACTGTAAACTAGTTGTGCTGTAATCACCATTAGGAGCCCTAGAGAAGAGAAGAAGCCAAATTATGACGCAGAGTCATGTAAAACATTCAAAAGGGTGGCTCTAGTAAACAAATTCCATCAAAACCTATAGAGAATCAAAATGCAGTTACAGTACTCTGTGTTAGGAATAATGAAAAACGAAAGGGACTGGGACAGATTCTGTCATAAAGTCATGATATGTAACTAACAAGGTGCCTTATATGAGAGGAAAAACAAAACAAAAACCTTTACATATTTTTTAAGTTGATCATGTATGATTGGAGACATCAACCAAACAGAAACAAGAGGGAGCTGGAACCTAACCACCGAGGCAAGGTTCATAGTAGCTGTACCATAGAAGGCAAGGTTTTACTGTGCAGGCCAGTGTATGGCAGGTAGCACTGCTGCTTTTTTTTTTTTTTTTTTTTTTAAACCTTATTTGAAGTGTCACATATGACACTTTATTCATGTCACTGAACTGTAGTTTTTCTATGAGACCTGCATTTATCCAGTAAAACGCAGGCCACCACACACAGTGTGAACGAGAGAGAGGTAGAGAAGGAAGCGCCACCTGAGTGTAGTATTAACAAATGATGTTTAATGACACCAAGTAAAAACACACTTACAGGATAAAAACATATAAAAGGCTCATCTGTATAGGTATGTGGTCCTCGGTGTTCCCTCTGATCCTGTGGTGGTGACGCTGCAGGGATGTTGGGCTGCAGAAGGTGGATTACCAGCCGGGAGCTCCTTCTGTGGCCATCAGGAAGAGACTAGGGGCCGGCGTGGAGCGCACGTGGAGCGTGCATGACGTCACAGGTCGTCCGTCTGCGGTATCCAGGGGAGGGATCGTCCAGGAAGGAGGGCTAGCAGGGAGGTTGAGAGAAGGCTACGCACTCGGAGCCACTGCTCCTTCAATATTGAAGGAGCAGTGGCTCCGAGCGCGTAGCCTTCTCTCAACCTCCCTGCTAGCCCTCCTCCCTGGACGATCCCTCCCCTGGATACCGAACCCGGAAGCAGACGGATGACCTGTGATGTCATGGGCGCTCCACGCCTGTCCCTAGTCTCTTCCTGATGGCCACAGAAGGAGCTCCCGGCTGGTAATCCACCTTCTGCAGCCCAGCATCCCTGCAGCGTCACCTCCACAGGATCAGAGGGAACACCGAGGACCACAAACCTATACAGATGAGCCTTTTATATGTTTTTACCTGGTGTCATTAAACATCATTTGTTAATACTACACTCAGGTGGCGCTTCCTTCTCTACCCCTCTCTCATCCATCACAGAGCCAGCTCTCTGAGGACAGCAGCAACTTTAACCATTACATTACCGGTTACCACTTAACCCTTGAACTTCCAGCCTGTCCCCTATGGACTAAGTTGCTCAGCCCTTTATATCTCCTGTTATATATGGACTTGTGTGTTTGCGCTTACAGTTACCAATACTCTGACAGTGTGAACGAGCCCTGAGAGTCATCTCTCCAACTGGAACCAAAGAAAGACACAGCGCTCCAGGCAATTTTCAGGTGCAGACCTCGGCTCACCACCGTCCAACACGAATAAGACAAAGAAGTGGTCGCCCACCGAGACTCCAAAATTTGCTTGATGTTATCTTTATTGTCACAAGTTTTGTCAGACAAACACAGGAAAGCAGTTGACGCGTTTCACAAGCGATAGCTTGCTTGTTCACAACAATAGCACTCACCAAACAGACTACTTAAGGAACCCGCCCCAATCAGGCTATACCCAAAATCACCTGCTTCAGGTAGTGCTACGTGCAAAAACATTTCATACTTAAGAACATTACAATGTTAAAGAAAAATTTTTATATATATATATATATATATATATATATATATATATATATATATATATATATAAATAACATATAAACATATGTATACAAACACTGACAGACCACAAAAAATAAAATAAAAGCAAAATGTCTATAAAACAATTAATCATTTTGACCATGACAAAAAACAAAAACAGAGTAAAAAAAGAGAAAAAAAGCCAATTACATTTATGTCTTGCCTTTTTTGCCCCAAAAACACAAACCAAAAACACCTGTTAAATTGATATAGAATTATATATGTATACATAATAAATGTACAGGTGTAAATGGTAGATGGGTATATGAAGTGAGATACTGCAACACTGAACCACAATTTTTGTTGAAGTTTAAAACAAAATAAACCAAACCACAAACATGTTTAAACTGCTATTAGGACAAAACTGTAGATGATAATAAATTATCCATGAATCCTCTATAAAAAACTATGTATTAATATAAATTAATGGAACAAGGATTAATTTTTAGTTTTAAATTTTCTTAGTTGTTAATTATGGAAATGTGTAATATCCCATTCATAATTCATTCTAAAAGGTTTTCTGGTTTTAAAATGAAATGTCCAAAAAAACTGCCTCTTAAAGATTTTGAAACGTCTCCTCCTCTTTTAGGTGTCTGAACCATCTCCAAAATCTGTACCCCCACAGTGGCATTGGTGCCATTGTGGTACTGGTTAAAATGCCAGCCGACATTTGTCGACAGATTCTTCTCAATACTATACAGGTGTTCTTGGAACCTGTCCCTAATGCCGCATACACACGATCGGTTTTCTCGTCGGAAAAAGATATGACGGCTTTTCCGACAGGATTCCGCTCAAGTTTACCTTGCATACACACGGTCACGCAAAAGTTTGCTGAAATTACGACCGCCAAGAACGCGGTGACGTACAACACTACGACGAGCCGAGAAAATGACGTTCAATGCTTCCGAGCATGCGTTGAATTGTTTCCGAGCATGCGTAGGGATTTTGCGCGTCGGAATTGCCACAGACGATTACATTTTCGGATAGGAACTTTTCCTGACCGAAAAATTGAGAGTATGCTCTTAATCTTTTGCTGGCTGGAATTCTGCCAGCAAAAGACCGATGGAGCATACACACGGTCGCATTTTCCGACGAAAAACTCTCATCGGTCTTTTGTGGGCCGAAATTCCGACCGTGTGTACGCGGCATTAGTCTCCTAGTTGTACGACCAATGTACTGCACATTGCAAGACTTGTAACAATGTATATGACGTGCCTTGTGTTGCAATTGAAAAAAGATTTTATCTGATGTGTTTTTTCATTAGAAAAACATCGTACGGTGTCTCCCTTAATAATGTGTTTGCAAGACAAACATCCTGTAACCCCACATCCATAGTTGCCCTTGAAATGCAACCATGTAGTGGACTTGATGGTGGCAGGATCAAAAAGTCTAGGAGACCAGGAATTCCCCAGAGTGGTGCATGTACCGCGTACCATGTCTCCATGTGGAGGTGGCCATCTTGGTAGAAGCAGAGGCCATGCTGTCTGACAAAAACACACCGCCATTTCGTACTCCCGGTTCACACACTTTCTCCTTTCTGGAAGTGACACGGGCATGCTGGGTCTCTAGGCTTAGTCTGACCATGCCCCCTTTTACCAATCCTCTTTCTCCTATGCCTACCCTTCCTCTCATCTTTTTTGTCCTTCTCCCCCTCCCCCAGAGCCTCACCAGTCTAACTGGGCAGATCTTTTTTTTCTGCATCAATAATCTTAATAGTCGTGGGTACTTTCAGGGAGGACCAGTGGGAGGAGGTACTACAGGCAATACAGGGGTGCTTGCTTAACGCAGCACGATTGTCACAGTTATACATTGTGTTGAGGGTCCACCTCACACCTGCCAGGCTGCACAGGATGGGCATAGGTGATAGCACTGAATGCACAAGGTATTCGAGAGATCATGGGGACCTCATTCATCTATTGTGGCGATGCCCAAAACAACACCTATATTGGAAGGGAGTTCTCACAACCATCAATAAAGTATTCCGGGTCAATGTCCCACAGGACCCCAAAGTATGTATCCTTGGTATTCTTGATGATCTCCCAATTGAAGACAATCCAAAAAAGGCAATTGGTAGAGCTCTTTTCCAAGCCCGTAAGCTTATTCTCCAACATTGGAAGGCGACTGATCCTCCTAAGCTACGGGATTGGATAGCTCAGATGGGAGCCACCTTAAGATTAGAGAAGTATATATTTCAACACCGGAGCCGACCAGGTAAATCTGACCTGTTGTGGGCTCCTTGGTTGAATACCCCAGGATCGTCCCCGCTAGAATTAGTATTGGACAGATGACGTACCGTGTGTTGCAATTGAAAAAATATTTTATCTGATATGTTACATATACTTCTCTAATCTTAAGGTGGCTCCCATCTGAGCTATCCAATCCCATAGCTTAGGAGGATCACAGCAGCAGTTCCATTGGCTGCTGCTACTGTTGATCAAAGTCAGCTAGCCGATCAGGGGAGAGAGGAGGCGGGGCCGGGGCTCCTTGTCTGAATGGACACAGGGAGCTGTGAATCGGCTCAGGTGCCCCCATAGCAAGCTGCTTGCTGTGGGGGCATTGAACAGGAGGGAGGGGCCAGGAACACCGAAGAGGGACCCGAGAAGAGGAGTGCAAATCCACTGCAACAGAGCAGGTACGTATTAACATGTTTGTTATTTTTATAGGAAAAAAAAACAAGACTTTATAATCAATCACTTTAAGATATTTGTAACCAAATGCTAACAGCTAATAAAAACCTATTGAACCTGAGGGAATTTTAAGGAATTTTATGTTTTTCAAGCCAATGTTGCTATAATAAGCCACATTTAATGGAAGACATATGGATGACCAAATGTCTGAGTGTATAAGGGGATAAATGTGTTACTGTGACTTTATTGTAATTTAGCACAGATGTTGTCATTACTGTCAGTTATATACAAAATTAATAACCCTTCCTAAGTGTCTATGACATTTTTTTACACATACTGTAAGGTAGAGGACAATGCAGTGAAAGAAAAAATATATTGATGTATAAAGTTGTGAAGTCTGCATACTTGTTCTGGATCAGTGACTCAAAGTACTGACACTAGAGACAGCAATTATTATTTATGAAAGGAGACAGCAGCAAAGGCAGACTCCGTGTTTCTCTCCTGAAAGGTTTCCTCTGTTGTACATCCATAAAATGGAAAGCAGTGCGGACCAGAGGGTCCATCGGGTTTACCTCTTAGGTACAAAAACTAAGGAGCCAGTGCCTAGAGAAGAGGTATACGCCATAGCAAAAGAAAAATGATATGGTTTCCTTGTTGTCCAATCACCTATGAGCAAGAAACACCCCAGAGATCTACCACGCCCTCCTCAGTTCCTTGTTCAAGGAATGAGAAGAGACAAAGTAGGACTCCACAGTATAAATATACACTCACCGGCCACTTTATTAGGTACACCTGTTCAATGGCTTGGTAACACATATTGCAAATCAGCCAATCACATTGCAGCAACTCAATGCATTTAGGCATCTAGATGTGGTGACAACGACTTTCTGAAGTTCAAACCGAGCATCAGAATGGGGGAAAAAGGGGGATTTAAGTGACTTGAGGCATGGTTGTTGGTGCCAGATGGGCTGGTCGGAGTTTATTTCAGTTTATTTCATAAACTGCTGATCTACTGGGATTTTCACACACAACAATCTCTAGGGTTTCCAGAGAATGGTCCAAAAAAGAGAAAATATCCAGTGAGCGGCAGTTGTGTGGACTAAAATGCCTGGTTGATGTCAGAGGAGAATGGGCAGACTGGTTTGAAATGATAGAAAGGCAACAGTAACTTAAATAACCACTCATTACAACCAAGTTATGCACAAACACACCACATTGAACCTTGAAGAAGACAGACTACAGCAGCAGAAGACCACACTGGGTGCCACTCCTGTCAGCTAAGAACAGGAAACTGAGGCTACAATTCACACAGGCTCACCAAAATTGGACAATAGAAGATTGGAAAAACATTGCCTGGTCTGATGAATCTTGATTTCAGCTTTGATATTCAGATGGTAGGGTCAGAATTTGGTATAAATAACATGAAAGCATGGATCCATCCTGCCTTGTATCAATGGTTCAGGCTGGTGGTGGTGGTGGTGTAGTAATGGTACGGGGGTGTTTTCTTGGTACACTTTGGGGCCCTTAGTACCAATTGAGATTCATTTAAACCCCACGGCCTACCTGAGTATTGTTGCTGACCATGTCCTTCCCTTTATGACTACAGTGTACCCATCTTCTGATTGCTACTTCCAGCAGGAAAATGCACCATGTCACAAAGCTCAAATCATCTCACCACTGGTTTCTTGAACATGACAATGAGGTCACTGTACTCCAATGGCCGCACAGTCACCAGATCTCAATCCAATGGGGCACCTTTGGGATGTGGTGGAATGGGAGATTCACATCATGGACGTGCAGCCGACAAATCTGCAGGAACTTTGTAATGCTATCATGTCAATATGGACCAAAATCTCTGAGGAATGATTCCAACACCTGGTTGAATCTATGCCATGAAGAATTAAGGCAGTTCTGAAGGCAAAAGTGAGTCCAACCCGATACTAGCAAGGTGTACTTAAAAAAGTTGCCGGTGAGTGTATATGATAAGTTAGTGGATTATCATATCTATCAACCAGGAAACCAATAGCAGGAACAGATAAGCTGTACTTCTACTTGCTTACAATACTTCCAAAATAACTGAGGTTTTACTGGTGATCTAGAAATGTTTTATAATGACTCTAAAAATTGAGTATCGGGATCTTCCCTTTAAGCAGCAACCATCAAAAGTGTCTTCAAAAAACTACCAGTTTTTGGTGCTCATTTCAACTACACATGTCCCTATTATCACCCATCACTCCACTGAGACACTAGTCATTTACAAGGCAACATATGTTTTAATGAACGAACTACTTTTTATTGTGAAGCAGATATTTTGAAGAAATTTGTCGAGATACATGGAGTCAGTAAGATTCAGAAACTGTATTTCTAAATCCATAAACGTGTTTTGTTGAATTGTACCTGGAACAATCCTTAAAAAAAAACAAAAAAAACAAAAAAAAAAAAAACTCCTACTGGGATAAGGGAGAAGAAAAAAAAGACTGACTACTATAAAGAGACCTAAATCAACCTTTCCCTGCTACTCCATTATGGCAGCAAATATTTCTGCTATAGAGCTTCATAAAATTCTTATGTTTTATGTAAGAGCTAAAAGTGGATGTAAACCCTGACATATACCCAGTGAAGTAAACAGCCTCAGATGATACACAGGGATGAAACATATCGCCTTACATAAGTTTTACATGTATATCTGCTGTCTTCAGCTTTATATACGGTTTAGAAAGTGCAGATCATGTAAGACTTTTCACTTTTTCATTCAGCAGTAGCAGTGTAGTGTTGGATTACACTGAGAGACAGCTGATTGGATGTAAGGCACACACCCCCTCTACATAGGCAGAGACTTTCAGAGCTTCCTGCTAATCTATTTATAGCACCCACCCCGACACAAAATTCAGGCTGGTTTTATCACATGGGTCAGAGAACTTGTCAGAAGTTATCATGCTGATAACAAAAGAACAGAGCAGGAGAAAACCACTGGACTTATTGCTTTGAAGAGAGATAAGAAAACTCTGCAGATACAGTATCTCACAAAAGTGAGTACACCCCTCACATTTTTGTAAATATTTTATTATATATTTTCATGTGACAACACTGAAGAAATTACACTTTGCTACAATGTAAAGTAGTGAGTGTACAGCTTGTATAACAGTGTAAATTTGCTGTCCCCTCAAAATAACTCAACACACAGCCATTAATGTCTAAACCGCTGGCAACAAAAGTGAGTACGCCCCGAAGTGAAAATGTCCAAATTGGGCCCAAAGTATCAATATTTTGTGTGGCCACCATTATTTCCCAGCACTGCCTTAATCCTCTTGGGCATGGAGTTCACCAGAGCTTCACAGATTGCCACTGGAGTCCTCCTCCACTCCTCCATGATGACATCATGGAGATGGTGGATGTTAGAGACCTTGCGCTCCTCCACCTTCCATTTGAGGATGCCCCACAGATGCTCAATAGGGTTTAGTTCTGGAGACATGCTTGGCCAGTCCATCACCTTTACCCTCAGCTTCTTTAGCAAGGCTGTGGTCATCTTGGAGGTGTCTTTGGGGTTGTTATCATGTTGGAATACTGCCCTGCGGCCCAGTCTCTGAAAGGAGGGGATCATGCTCTGCTTCAGTATGTCACAGTACATGTTGGCATTCATGGTTCCCTCAATGAACTGTAGCTCCCCAGAGCCAGCAGCACTCATGCAGGCCAAGACCATGACACTCCGACCACCATGCTTGACTGTAGGAAAGACACACTTGTCTTTGTACTCCTCACCTGGTTGCCGCCACACATGCTTGACACCATCTGAACCAAATAAGTTTATCTTGGTCTCATCAGACCACAGGACATGGTTCCAGTAATCCATGTCCTTAGTCTGCTTGTCTTCAGCAAACTGTTTGGGGGCTTTCTTGTGCATCATCTTTAGAAGAGGCTTCCTTCAGGGACGATAGCCATGCAGACCCATTTGATGCAGTGTGCGGCGTATGGTCTTAGCACCGACAGGCTGACCCCCCACCCCTTCAAGCTCTGCAGCAATGCTGGCAACACTCATACGTCTATTTCCCAAACACAACCTCTGAATATGATGCTGAGCACGTGCACTCAACATCTTTGGTCGACCATGGCGAGGCCTGTTCTGAGTGGAACCTGTCCTGTTAAACCACTGTATGGACTTGGCCACCGTGCTGCAGCTCAGATTCAGGGTCTTGGCAATCTTCTTATAGCCTAGGCCTTCTTTATGTAGAGCAACAATTCCTTTTTTTCAGATTGTCAGAGTTTCTTTGCCATGAGGTGCCATGTTGAACTTCCAGTGACCAGTATGAGAGAGTGAGAGCGATAACACAAAATTTAACACACCTGCTCCCCATTCCCACCTGAGACCTTGTAACACTAACGAGTCATGACACCAGGGAGGGAAAATGGCTAATTGGGCCCAATTTGGACATTTTCACTTAGGGGTGTACTCACTTTTGTTGCCAGCGGTTTAGACATTATTGGCTGTGTGTTAAGTTATTTTGAGGGGACAGCAAATTTACACTATTATACAAGCTGTACATTCACTATTATCAAAGTGTCATTTCTTCAGTGTTGTCACATGAAAAGATATAATAAAATATTTACAAAAATGTGAGGGGTGTATTCACTTTTGTGAGATACTGTATATTTGCCCAGCTCAAATTTCATGAATCAGGTTTACATCCACATTAACATATAATTATTACACTGACATTGGCATTCGATATCTTTAAGAGTTATGTTTACCTAAATGGCAGCTCCAGTTCTTCATTCCAGTTTGGATTTGGTCCATCGGCTGTTGAGGTTTGGCATACAGTACGCTGAAATGAAACTTCTACATATGGCCGCACCAGGACCTGAAAAATCACATAATGTATTGTAATTTCAATAAAGTTAAGGAAAAAAAAAACTACTGAATGAAAATGTGTAATAAAATGTCCCTAACAGCGGAGAAAAATCTGGAAAATAGTATTCTCCTGCATAGTTCTATACCCTCTACTTTACTTTTTTAAATTTCAGTAATGGTACTCACCAATAAAAATGTCCTTACAGGATAAAAAAAAAAAATCTGATCAGGTTCTGCACCCAGTGCCCCTTTACTTTTCCATTGGAGCCCTCAAAAAATACCCTGTACATTTGGATATAGGCTAGGATGTGACCTCCTTCCCTTCCTCTCAGGAGGCAGTGCTCAAGCTTGGGCAACCAACAGCCAGGCCAAACAGGGAAGAAGTAATTAACCCTGTGTAAGGTTCCAAACCTTCTGACTTGCATAGAGTTTGGACTCTCAAACCCTATATTTTTTTTTGGTTCTAATTTTGCCCTTCGTGTGCTACATCCTTGAAGTTCTTCACGAATATAGGTGCTGCCGAAAACTGATTACACAATGTTTAAAGAATAAGCCGTGATTGTGAAGAGTAGGATATTTTTCTTTTGGAAGATAAAACTTCTAAAAATCCAGTAAAGAGACACTGTCAACATTTTCTTCAGTCACATGTGTTCAGTAAGTGTAAATGCAATTTTACAAAAAAAGTAAGTTTACGATTTTGTGTTGGGCCGCATTCATAGCCGTCCAGGGCCGCAGGTTGGACACTCCAGCTTTAAAGCCAAGGAAGCGGCCAAAGCCTTTGTTTGACCTGCAGTTGCCATGCACATGTGATAAGTAATGACACCAGCCATTTGTTGGCTTGACAATTTGATTGTTAGCAATTTTGACAGTTATCACTCATGGGCATGCCTTGAATGCAAATATTTTAGGAAAGTTAAATCAATGTGTTTGGTTCTACTTTAAGTAGATCTAGATCTGTACAAGGGAACATGTGACGCAGATCTGTAACTTCTAATGGCCACATCTGCTTTGGTGTAGTGCAGCTGCCATTTGATCTTACTAACCATTTCCTTCCATCCTGAAAATATAAAAATATTTTCCACGACATCAACAGTTACTGCTCACCAAGGATAAAGATAGATTACACCAGAATGACATAACTCTTTTCCAAACATATATGCAAATTTGTAAAATCGTTATTTTGAAATGAATGTACACTTGTCAGGACAGAAGTATTAAGGCTGCTATTGCTGTCCTGAAATTACTAGCAGCCTGGCTGCTGTGCTGATGATGGGGATTCAGTACCGTACTTCAAACAGAAAATGATAGAGAGAAGGAATTCTTTTCTCTGGCTTTTACAAGGGTGCCCCCTAAGTGCAGTATTTACAATTTATTCATGTAAAAGACGGGGTTAAAAACAATTACAAGAGTCTTCAAAAAAACAAGCATATCAGTATAGCAATCCTTGTGAATCGTGCGTTCCAGAGCGGTTCTGGAAACCGGGCTCAATCTTTGCTTCCTCGCATCATCGTGGGTTTGTGACAGCTGCTGGTCGTCTCTCTCCCCCCATACAGAGATGTAGGATCATACAATTCACAAGGATTGCTATACTGATATACCTGTTTTTATGGAAACATTTGTAATTGTTTTTAACCCCTTCTTTCACATGAATATGTAAAATACTGCACTTATAGGCACCTTTGTTTTTTTTCTCCTGATCTTCTAGAGCTGCTTCTCCTCTTGAAAGCTCTGAAAGCTCTGCCTTAAGTTCCACCCCCAAACTGCTGCCCGGGTCTGTATATCGACCCTTACAGAAGTACCCTCATCCTCCCTCACTCTTTACTTGCTGCAGGCTTGTGTTGGTCTGTAACGCTGAAGCATCAAAGCCAGACATACTGTGGCAACCAGAATTTTCAGGAGCTAAGCATTAATAACCTCATGTATATACAGTACTTTACAATAACAATGTTTGCATCAAATTTACAACAAATGTTTGTACCTGATTAACTGACCACTCTGGAGATGGGGCTTGCCCTTGAGGGGAAGCTGTGGTTGTGAACATCTCATTAAATGACCTTGTTGATCTGGATGGCTGTGTTGGTTTGCTGGAAAATAATAGTAAATTAAGAGGTTCAGTGGGAGGAAAGAAGTCCACTCTGGAATGCTACATGTTACATAATAAATAAAATAAATTAGAACCTCTGTCAAGTTTTTATTGCTGGTTGTGATCACATCAGTAAACAGACAGCAGTTGAAGTTAAAAAAAAATTGACAGTAGTTTTAACAAAAGATTTGGGTAGAATTCTACTTTAGATTGGTATAGTTAACACATCAGGTGAATATAATGCCAAACCTAAGATACTCAAGGAAAATAAAAAATATCCCACTAACAGTCCCCATCTCGAATCCTCCAGAGTTGTCACTAATATGTAACAAGCAAAAGAATTACTAACAGACAGAAAATTCATGGACTTTCCTACTTTGGAGAACATCCAGGTAAAGGAAAAGAACAGCAAGAAACTCATTTCCTGCTCAATTCCAGGCAATATATCTCCAGGGAAATACTATACAATTTAGATTAGACTACAGCTAAAAAAAAAAAAAAAAAAAAAAAAAGAAAAAGGGTATGGCAAACAAGGTTATGGTCCTGCCTTGTTTCTATTTTGCTGTAAAACAACAGATACTCCAAACTAAAAGAGCCATGGTCTGTTTACTAGTAAACAAAAGTTAGGATCTCAGTACATATTCCAAAAACTGGAACCCCAACTACATAAAAACGGCATATTAAGAGGCAGCTCAGAGCTCAAACTACTGCCCATCAGCAGTACAGCTAACCAGAAAATCAACAGCGGTTTAACATAAAACAACACTTATAGTATTCTTCAAATGTAAGAGTTAATGTCTACAGAGTTACTCAACCTTAGATGGTGCTTGCTGTGGATCAGGAGCTGTCTGCAGAACACTTTGAGAATGAATATGCTTGTATTTTTTTTGTTAGCTACTGGCGGTGGATAATACGGCAAGCATACTACAACCCCTGGCAAAAATTATGGAATCACCAGTCCCTGAGGATGTTCCTTCAGTTGTTTATTGTTGTAGAAAAAAAGCAGATCACAGACATGGCCAAAAACTAAAGGCATTTCAAATGGCAACTTTCTGGCTTTAAGAAACACTAAAAGAAATCAAGAAAAATAATTGTGGTGGCCAGTAACAGTTAGATTTATAGAACAAGCACAGGGAATAAATTATGGAATCACTCAATTCTGAGGAAAAAATTATGGAATCGCCCTGTCAATCACATCCAATGACGCGGCGCGCTGGGGGGCGGGGCCGAGTGATACAGCGAGCGGCTATAGCCGCCGGCTGTATCACGGGAGCGCGCCCGCAATAACTAACCACCATGCGAGGGAGCTCGCATTAAGGTGGTTAATTATTGCGGGGAGGAGCTGAGACAGCCGCCGAGGGACCCCAGAAGAGCAGGTTCGGGGCCACTCTGTGCAGAACGAGCTGCACAGTGAAGGTAAGTATAACATGTTTGTTTTTTTTTAAAAATAAAAAAAAATACCTTTACAACCCCTTTAATCTTACCCATGTTTGAACACTCCACTCTCATTCTAAAATGTCATCTGTGTTCTACATTTTTCCATGATTCTACTATTACACTACGGGTACTTATATAGCAGCGCCAGTTTACACATATTATAATATATATATATATATATATATATATATATATATATATATATATATATATATATACACACACATACATATATATATATATATATATATATACATATACACACACACACACACACACACATTTATACATCCACATACAAGGGCCAATAGGCCAATAGACAGGAACCAATTAACCTGCAAGAATGTCTTTGGAGTGTAAGCCACGCAGACACAGGGAGAACATGCAAACTCTGTGCAAGTAGTGTCACGGTTGGGATTGGAACCAACAACCCTAGTGCTACTAGGCAGAAGTGCTAACCACCTAATCACTGTGCTGCCCATAAAGATGACATTCTGATTCTTCAACCCTCCTTCAACCATGTTTGTCTTGTGAGCAAACTCCGGTTTGTTAGGCTCTATTATCTATCCTTACCTGGATGTTGGTTTCCTAATTGGAATGTCATAAGCACGGATCACATTCACCAAGACCTTGATATCCCCATCAGAAAGATTCTGAGCAGTCACTTTCTTCCTCTCCTTTCTCCTTGGCTTCAGTGGACGTTTCGGCTCAGCTAGTTTGAAGAGGTCCATTCCTAGAATTCTGAGACATTGATGTAGCATGTTAAATTTCAGAATGTTTCACAAGAATTAGTTCTGCTAAACATCTACATACAGAACACTCCTCAGTGAAGTTTTCCAGAAATGGTATGCAAATGGTGTTATTGTATGTGTTATAAACAAATCCAATGGGCAGAATTATGGCATGCACACTAACTAATACAATGTCTGACTTTATGATTGATTTCTGTATGCCATATGCCAGCTTGTAGCTCACATAAAGTGACAGGATTTCACTTTGATGTGAACAGAGACAGTAATGAGAAAACATTTACTTATTAGTGTGTTAGAGGCCAGCAAAGAGGGTATCAGCATTGAGGCCATAGATCCTTTTTTGTGAGGCTGAGGCACTGTTCACAATGAGGTTATTGGCTTGCAGACCATAGACCATTTTAGTGATGCTGGGACATTGTCCACAATGAGGGGATTGGCATTCATGCCTTGGATCATTGTTTGTGGGGCTGTGCATTGGTCTATAATTAGAGGATCAATATTGAGTTCATAGATCCACGTTTATATGGCTGGGGCATTGTCCTGATTGAGGGGATCAGCATTCATTCCGCCGATTCACATTTGTGTGGCTGGGCATTTGCCCACAATGAGGGCCCTCAGCATCCAGGCCACAGATCCTTGTTTATGATGCTGGAACGTTGTCCACAATGAGGGGATTGGCATTCAGGTCACAGTATTCCATTATTACCCTAAAAATGTAATGTACTATTTCTGGAGTAGACTTTCCATAAAGTATGCCTGTAGCCAATGCTCTTTACACACATTTCTTGTGTTTATATGTTTTTATGCTTTTAATTATATTTTAATTGCATAACTAACAAGCTTAGTCTCAGCTAACTACATATTAAATATTACTCATGGTAATTATATTGTTCCAGACACTTCAGTGAGGAATGCACTGTAGACTGACACTGTAGTTACTAATATGCAAAACTTTACCATAAAGTTGATAAAAAATAATAATAAAATAGCTGTTTAGAAGAACTTTTAGACAACCTCTGTCTATTTTGAAGAACAAAAAAGTACCCCAGTGTGGCACTTTGGTCAGAGTCCCTGGCATAGAGAGACACCAGTTGACACATCAATGTGGATTGCAGTTTGCATCCGGGCAGAGCAGGGATAGAGATGCCCTTATTAGATTAAGGGAGCCTGACATGCAGGTATGTCCTGAATACAACATATGATGCCACATTAAACACATACTGTATATCTACCACACCTGCAGCTTTCAGTCTCCAGGAATGAAATCTGCATCCGCCATTTAATCTGGTGACCTATATCAACAAAAGCCCCAACTTCCAAAAAGTCTATCCTTCTAAAGTGTTAAAGCATATAATACTATATGTTCAACAACACATTGTCAAATTTAAATAATTTTTGCAAGAAAAAAACATGTTTTCTGGGGGCCAAAAGAGATCAGGCAAATATAGTTTATCTTAGAAATCTCAAAGCTATATTGTAATGGAAACATGCCAGCCTAAAAGTTTTAGTACATCAACTTTATGGAAACCGTTTTGTTTATATAAAATTAGAAAAGGCAATAACCAAGAGGTGAGAGCTGGAGCATAAAAATAATCAATACATGTGAAACATGAACTACGCTAAAGCTTCAGCTAACTGCTCTCACGCTAAGACCTACTCTTGGTTCATTGCCAGAGAACGGAGTAAGAGTCAGGACAACGATAGATAACATACCCGGAGCCACTAGAACTCAATACAAAGGCAAAGCAGAAGAAGAGTGTAAATACAAATTAATACAGGACATAAAATCAAATTATGCAGATTTAAAACTCTAGGTAAAGAGCTAAATATACATATATATGTAATCTGTTTTATTTAACATTCAGTTCAGCCAATCTTGTGATCCAAACACCCCTGCTAGAAAGTGCAGCCACATTCAGACATCTCTGTAAACTACAATACAGGTAAATTGAGGCCTGGTCTAGGGCCTGTGTCTGCCTGGACAAGGAAGGAAGAAGCACCAGAATGCTGAGGAGGTCGTTATGCTTCTCTGTTATGAATACAGAACTGCATTCTTTCTTTTTTGTAAAGCTTTAACCATGATACTGTGTACTGTAGCAAATGTCACTCCTGAGTGACACGCAGGTGTTGATTTACTAAAATTGGAGAGTGCAACATCTTGTGCACCTCTGCAGAGAAACCAATCAGCTTCCAGATTTTTTTTTTTTTGTCAAGGCTTAAAGTGATTGTAAAGTCTCGTTTTTTTTTTTCAATAAAAATAACAAACATGTTACACTTACCTGCTCTGTTGCAGTGGATTTGCACAGAGCAGCCCGGGTCCTCCTCTTCTCTGGTCCCTCTTCTGTGCTCCTGGCCCCTCCCTCCTGTCAAGTGCCCCCACAGCAAGCAGCTAGTTAGCAGTCAGTGATGGTATAATGCCACTAACCTAAGTAAGGATTGCTCCTCCCAGCAGAGGTCAAGTTTGAAATCCATAATTTATGCATTTCCGGCCATTATAACCTATGGCCCAACTGTTGTGGTAAGAGGCGCATGGTAATTACTACTACTTGGTGATGGACCTCTTTCTTTACATCAATGATACTCCCTGGATGATCACACACTGTGGAGGTTTCGTGTTGGGATTCTTCGGTTTATTAATGGACTATATCATTTTTTGATATATGAATTTTTGACACATGAATTTATATATGCACTTTAGTTTACACGTTTGCACTTTTGCAGAATTATATAAAGCTTTTGCACTTTATAACTTCAGGAGTTGGTTGATTGCATTTCATCTCATTTGATGTTTCAAATTGCACTGTCATTGTAGGAATATTTTTTATGTTTAGTAGCGCTGCTTTTTTTGCTTATATATATCACAGTGATAGGCCAATAATGTGGCATGGGGGTTTGGGTTTAGAGACACAGAAGCAGGGCTCTATTCTTATAGGAGTGCCCATCAGTTTTGTTTCTGAGCACTCTAAAGAAGTGGAAAGGGACAGTTAGGCATCTGGATGTGCTGGCTATTCTGTAAGTGACAGCTTCTGCAGTACCTTACTGCCACAGATTTACGCTAATCTATCACAGCCTGTGCAAATCACTGTGTATGAAGGTCAGTAGCGGCCACCACCCTAATCCATGCGCCTGGACTCTAATCTACATGCAAAGCACCGGACGCATGGATTTCAATGGGGTTTTTAGATAATTAAGCTAATTAGAGCCTGAGGTGGGCTGGGGGCACAGAGCACTGATGGACCAAACTACCGAATGGGGGGTGGAGTTGTTTCGTTTACCTCCCATGTAAGTTACCAGAAACACCAGTGAACTTTTTGTTAGCCCTCTGTAAGGGGGCATTCTCACTTCACACTGACCACCAATATAAAGGCCACTCTTCCGACTGATCACCAGTGTGATGAGACCTTTCTCCATTGATCAACAATCTAAAGGGACCATTCTCCACTGACCTCCAAATATAAGGGAGGCACAATACTGACCACCAATGTATGGGGGCACTACAATGGCCACCATTGTAAGGGGGGTTCACAATGACCACCATTGTAAGGGGGCTGTACAATGACCACCATTGTAAAGTGACACTACACTGACAACCAAAATAACAAGTCTGCATTTCTTCTCTGACCACTACTATTAATTGTTTTATTTCATTATTATTACTTTAAATACATTTTATCATATATAGCAACTCTGTGTGTCAAACATGCCAAGTATGCCACATTCCTTTTTTTTTTTTTTTTATTCTTCCATCAACAAAACTGACATTCATGCCAATGTCCAGTAAGCAGTAGAGATAGCAATTATTGTAATTAGCGTCACTGTTTCCTAGATTCGTGGTTGGAAGCACAGCAAGGGTACCTTCAACAAGGATTTCCAGGGAGCCCGGAAATACAAACACGCTAAACCAAAAAAATGTCCTGCTCAAGAAACTGTAGTGCGTTTAGGGTGTTTCTTGTACTGGACATTTTTTAGTTTAGCTATTAAAAGGAATTTCCTGATTCCCAGGAGTTTTTTTAAGGGCTCGTCTGTGTTAAAAAGGTTGGAAAATGTTGAGTTAGTGTAGAATTCAATTTCTGGCATGCTCACTGAATGTTTTCCTGTACACATAAAAATATGTAGACTGGCTCAAGAGACCCACATGCAATTAACTTGGAGATTAACAAAGTACTTTAAACATAAGGAAATAGGGGAAATGGTAATGCTTATATTCATATGAAAAAGCACCTGTGACTAACCCTTCCCATATGTCAGTTTTTAATGTCATACTGCAGTATATATGATATTTCATGAGAGGTCCTAATAATCAGACTCTTGCACACAGAAATGCATCACTTACTTTTTCATTTATTATGGGCCTATTTATAAATCATGTAGTGCAAAAAAAGGGGATGCTTTTCCACAATAAATAAGCCACTTCGGGGCTTGCCAGTTATAGCATCTCCTCCCTACAATGCTTATGTAATGTATCATTGGTGTCTCCTTTCTCTCAATAAGGGTATTGTATTTATAAAAAAACACAAATACCTTTTCAACATTTTAAGAAATGTGAAGGCATATCACAGGTGTAAAGTGTGCCTGAAGAAAGATCCTGGGATGAATAGCTCCTCAGGTAGAATAATATGTATTTAAAAAGGTTTTTTTTTTTTTTTTTGGGGGGGGGGGGGATTCTGCATCTATAAAAGCAGTGTCTGATAGTGGCAATATTAATGTTTAGTGGGCTCCTCAGAGGTGGGACTTGCCTTTGAGTGTCAGATAATGACAACAAATCTAACTTGACCATAGTGAAGTCTGGTCCCTGCAGCTTGCCCTACTCTATTATTCACATTGTCACGAAGGGCATGCTATATACACTGCACGGTGGAGAAAATGGCATGGAATGCTGGAAAGACGGCAAAGAATGCAATTTTTCCATGTTTATAAATGGGCCCCTATGTTTTATTTTTGTTAATCAACATTTATGGCATGCCAAAACCTGTCTTACCCAAAGCTGGGGATTTCCTCTTCAACAACCAAGTCAGATAGAATAAAATGGTGTTTCGCTATCAGGAACCGGTTTATCACAGATTCCCGGATCTGTTGATGTAACAAAATGGAATAATCAGACATGACAACAGTTATTTGCCTCATTCGGAGTGGACAATGGAGATATACTGTATATTCAACTGTATTATTTATACACCTTGTACCAGGATACACTTCAGAGCAGAATTTCTTCACCACTGAATAGGGCATCATGCATTTACACCAACCGTTCTACAAAGAAGAGGAGGGGTGGCCCAGACAAATCAATCTGATCACAGCTTTAACTTATCATGGCAGATTAGAAGATAAAATGAGTGATAACAGTACAAATACATTTTCCTTCCTAATAAGTTTGTACAGAATATGTTTGGTCTTCATAACAATACCAATGCAGTAGAAACAATGACCTACGTTCCCAATGTTGAGCTTCCCATTACTGCAGTTATTTCCTATAAAGAAGAACTATCCTATATACCCTGGTATCATTTTTAGTTTTGGATAAAGTGGGTATCTGTCCTGGTGACAGTTCACATGGACACAGGAAATGGAGAAGCCTGGGGAATGTGGACATAGGAAAACAAAGGGCTGACAATGGTTTCAACCCTACTTCCACCTATCTAGATCTAAAGGAATAGTTTTAGATGAAGTTCCATAATACAAGAAATGTAGTTGAACTGAAGGAATACATTTAGGCATTGCTGAGCAAGCAGTCCCAGTATAATATGTACTACTTGAACGGGCGTGGCCTAGAATTTCAAATGATGGCCACTAGATACTACTACTAGCAGCCAAATAGATTCAAACCTCAGTCGTCAACCAGATGGCGTCTTTGCAACAGAAGGCGTTTTCTGTTCTCCAATTTAGCAAGACTGAGTCTGTAATAATGGTGCAGCATGCGTTTCGGGATTGATCCACCAGTGGCAAAGAACATTTGTCCTTGGTAGAATTGATTTTTAGTAATGAAGCAATGTTTCATCTAAGCGGTAAAGTTTCCCATATGGGGACTTGAGAAGCCAGACAAGCTTGTACACAGCATAACCGAGATTCACCAAAAATGAATGTGTTTTGTGCAGTTTCGTTTACAAAGACTATTTGCCCTTTCTTTTTTGAGGGAAATGCTGTTATGGGACATTCTTATCTTGAAGTGCTGAAGGACTGGCTTTTCCCACAACTTAATGAAGATTTCATTTTTTAAAAAGACAGAGCACCGCCACATTGGCACAACCAAATTCGTTGGTTTATAAATGAAACATTGCCTTAACGTTGGATAGGTCGCACCGTACCCCAAGACTTGGCACTACACTCTTGGCCCCAAGATCTCCAGACATTACACACTGTGACTTTTCCTTGTGGGGATATGTAAAACAACGTGTTTATGTTCCACCATTACCGTTGACTTGGATGAGCTCAAAAACAGAATCATGGCTGCAGCAACCTCAGTGGAAGAAGACACTCTCAGACACGTTGGGGATAAATTCAGCTATCGTCTTGATGTTATCCATGCAGCAGGTGGAGGGCACATAGAGCATTTATAACATTGTGAGAGAAACTTGTGGACTTACTTAATAGTTTGTAATTTGTTATGTAACTGTAACACATTTTCATTATTAAATATAACTATTTGAAACCAGGTCATTCTTTTTAAAATACACTGTGTTACAGCACTTACACACTGGAAGTGTAGGGGTAGCAGCTGGTTGGCACACGTACACAGAAAATGTTTTTTAGTTCTTTATTTCCTTTAGTCTGAGATCCGGGTTTACTGATTTAGAGAGATTCCCACTTAGTAGTAAAGAGTTAAAAAACACCTGTCAGTTTCTTTTTTGGTATGTATCCTGTTGAGATTTTCCTTCATATTCTGTCTTGGAGATGTCACTAATAATGAGAGGAAACCTTTTTAACCACCTCCCGGCCACCACATAGGGAAATGACGGCTGCGGGGTGGTTCTATTTTTCCGGGACACGGCACATCCCCGATCACGGTAAAGAGCCAATGACGCAGCTCTTTACCCATGTGATCAGCTTTTATTGGTTTTCCTCTCCTCACAATGACTATGTGTGAGGTGAGCCCATCAGTGGCATTTCCTCACAGGGGAGACCTGCACAGATTATCAGTGCCCTGATTACCACTGCAGCCCCAACAGTGCCCATCAGTGATGCCAGTCAGTCTCCAACAATGATGCTAATCGGTGCTGTCTTTCAGTGCCTGCTCATCAGTGCACCTCAGTGAAAGAGAAAAATTACTTTTTTAATTTTCTACCACAAATGTTTTTTTTTCATAATTTTCTGTCTTTTTTCATTTCTTTAGCAAAGAATAAAAAACCAAGTGGTGATTGAATACCACCAAAAGAAAGCCCAGTATTGAAGCGGTTAAAGTGAGAGGAGTTTGACTCTATCGGCCATTTACTTTATAAATTTCAGCTGAAATTCGCTATGTGGAGGGCTGTGTCGGCCCTCTCCCTTTTGACATCCCTTGATTTAGGAATTGAAATAACCGGGTGCAAAACTGTCAGCCAATCAGTGGCTGTATCCAATCGGATGCAGCTGCTTTTCAGGCATTAAAAATCTGGCTAGCTTTAGACAGTTTCCCGTGGGAGTCTATGCCGGAAGTGGGTGCAAGTACCTGTCTTAGACAGGTATCTGCACCCCCCTCCCCCCTGAAAGGTGCCAAATGTGACACGGGGGGGGGGTCCGAAAAGCGGAGGTTCAATTTTTGTCTGAACCTCCGCTTTAAAGTGGTTGTAAACCTCAGACATGAAACGTGAACAATGCATATCCCTCTATAGTGTGTACTTGTCTCAGTCCAAAGCAGGTGGTGTTATTTCTGTCCCCTGCCTGGTTTCTTTGCTATCAGCATGAGTCACTTCTGACAAGTTTTCCTGATACCAAGAGAAAAAAGGTGATGAGGAGGGAGCACTGTTCCTTTGTGCTGTGGGAAGGGGGTGTGTCCCTTCCCTCCAATCGCTTTTTGCAAGTTCAGAGAAGCTGTAAAAAAATATGCTTTTTGAAGGGATGTAGAAAAGAGAGGGCTACAGATAAGCAGGTACAACTCATGTAGGAGGATTTGTTTCATCTCTGTGTATCACCTGATGCCAATCACTTCACTAGGTATATGTAAGATTTCCTATCACTTTCTGTCTCGCTAACAGTAGTCAACAGGACAGGACAGGGGCAATCTCCCCATCAAAGACACGGACAGCAATAAAAAACTTAACAGGATTTCTAAAATTTCCCTCTATTCAAAACAAAAGGTCTTGACTATATATACACTTGAACTTTCTTTAAAGAATTTGATGTTAGAATATGAATTTACCTTATGAAGATACTTGGCAACCCGAATCCTATGTGAATCTAGATGAGTTTCTGCAGTATTTATATCTTGATTTCGTAACTTCTTCTCATAATCCTAAAAGAAAGAAAAAAAAAATATTCAAACAAAACTAAAATGCTAAAAAGAGGGAAATGAGACACCCACGGGAATGATGTCCTTAACACTCATTATGCAAGTTTAAAAGTCTCTAAAATGATTTGATTTGTCAATCGCTATTGGACAGATCACCTAAACCTAAACTGGCCTATGTATTCATTTATTTCAGACATTTTGTAAAGTGCCAACAAGTTGTGTATTTATTTACTTATTTTTTTAGGTACTTTATATACTGTATAGCACTGGTCTATACTGTGACTTGACAGAGAGGATTCCCCTGAAACGCGTTGCCATTTGGAGGACACCTAGTTACATACTACCCCAGGTTTTCTCATATGGATCAGTACCGCTGCCTCCCACTGCCAGGGGAAGAGAAACATACACATCTTCCTGCTTAAAGACTAGTATACACCATTGCTGATCCAGACTGAGTTTCTGTCTCTGAAGCCAACTGCAAGAGCCTGCATCTATCCCTACATCATAATTGACAAGTGAGTTTGGTTCCCACTAACAGGCCATCACAGTTCAGAAAGAAATACATCCCCTGGCCTTAGGCGCTGCATAAAGGTGCTCCACTGGCATGAGAACACTGCCTCTGTAAATACTGTTCTACACACAGATTTGTCTCCCACCACTGGCCATGGGTGGAGTTTACTGCTACCCTGGATAAAATACAGTTAGCTCCTGGAACATCTACTAAGTGTGATCATAGTAGTTTATGTATGTAAGTCAACTGCACCTTTTTACATTCCTACATATGACATACCCCCTTGCACTCTTTACATTGTTTTTTGCCTAAACATAAATTGGGTCAAATGTGTGGATATTTTTAAAGATGGCCAGCAGAAGAACTAGTGTCAAAAAAGTTCTCCAGGAGAGAGAGTCAGTCTCTCTCTCTCTCTCTCTCTCTCGTCACAGGCAAGTACAAACTCGCTCATCCATGTCATGTAGCAGGGCGGTACCCTGCCAGGGTCCAGGTCTAGTAAACAGCCAGTTCACTAATGAGTCAGCTGTGTTCTGGGCTTTAAGTAATGATCAGACCAAGGCTCTACACCCCCAGTTGGAGACGACTCCACCCTGGCAGATAGGAAGTCTGGTGCAGGAGTCAGGAGGATCTTCACCTAGATGAGATGTGGGAGCCAGTGTAGCATAAGGCTGCTAGCGATAAGCACGGAGTTGCTGAGTGTCCGGTCTGTGGGAGACAAACCAAATGCCTAAAGCGTAAGGCCTGAGCAGGAGAGCTGCGGTTATTAGCCAAGTGGAATTTTGTTTATTTCTGTAGCAGAACTGGAATGCTGAATACTCCTGTGAGGGAATCTACTGTATTTGTAACTTTCTTTTGAATAAAAATGGGCAAAACCAGCCTTTAAATGAAGGAAAAGCAAGTGGTGATGTCCTTAAAGCTCTAAACTTGGAGTGAACCCCTTACAGTCTTTATGGACCTTGCTTTGTGCACTGGTGTGCAGTCATGTTGGAACAGGAAGGGGCCATCCCCAAACTGTTCCCACAAAGTTGGGAGCATGAAATTGTCCAAAATGTCTTGGTATGCTGATGCCTTAAGAGTTCCCTTCACTGGAGCTAAGGAGCCAAGCCCAAACCCTGAAAAACAACCCAACACTATAATCCCCCCTCCATCAAATGATTTGGAGGGGTGGCCCAATACTTTTTGGCAATATAGTGTGGATGAGCGAGTTTGGGGTGAAGGAGTTTGACTGGCCTGCACAGAGTCCTGACTTTAACCCGATAGAACATCTTTGGCTTGAATTAGAGTGGAGACTGTGAGGCAGGCCTTCTCGTCCACATCAGTGCCTGGCCTTACAAATGCGCTTCTGGAAGAATGGTCAAACATTCCCGTAGACACACTCCTAAACCTTGTGGAAAGCCTTCCCAGAAGAGTTGAACCTGTTATAGCTACAAAGAGTGGGCCAACTCAATATTGAACCCTATGGACTAAGACTGGGATTCCATTAAAGTTCATGTGTGTGTGTAAAGGCAGGTGTCGCAATACTTTTAGCAATATAGTGTAGTTACATAATTATTCTGCTTGAAAAAAGTCCATCTAGTTCAACCAACAGAGAAAAAATACAAACACACACACACACAAATAGAAAACCTCCATATACACTATCCTATACCCACAGTTGATCCAGAGGAAGACAAAAAAAACAAAAACAATAAAAGAATGATCCAATGGGGGAAAAAAATTCCAGATATCCTGCTATATGTGTAATATGAATATAAATGTCCTCACCACAAAGATCCTGTCTGGGATCTCACGTTCCTTTATAGGCACCAACTTGTAATTACGAAAATCAGCCACTTCCTGGTTACGGAGCTGCAGAAGTCTGAACCTCTTTGATCTTTTCAGCTCTTCATCTGACACAAAATCAAACTCCTTCTGCAATTGCTCCAGGCGGAAGAACTCGGGCACATTGGCGTCCCCACCACTCGCCATCTAGGATTACCAAAATGACAGAACCAAGGTAAACTGTAATTCTGTCAGAACATAAAGAGTCATTTCTTGTAAAAATAAATTGATATAAAATATAGTGGTCACATATTGTGTTAATAAAATGACCTTTCTGCACCCACCAAACACTAATCACCACAAAACCCAGCAAGACCTCAGTTACACAGTTTGCCATCAGGCTTCTTAGACATTAAAGTACTTATGCAGCATACCAATGAGCAGTGCCACATCACCTGTTCTGGATTACCCTAGTAACTCAGATCCACTTAACCCCTTCCCTGCACTTGCCCCTTTTATTGCGGTTAAGCCGTGTTCAAGTTACTCCTACCAGAGCTTTTCCTCCAAACCTCACCTTCTTGAGCTGGGGCTATCTGGAAGACATTCTGTATGTTGCACTACCAAAAGGGCCCAACCAAGCCAGCAGAAAACTTTTTTTTGGAGATTTTTCGTCCCGGTTTCATAGAATTTGTATAGACTTTAGCAATTCTTCACCTTCCTGAACACTGAACTCCAGCAGGTAAACTTGGACCTAGCAGAGCCACTCCAGGGCCTAATGCAGCGTACACACAGCCGGACTTCCCGACTGAATAAGTCTGATGGGAGCTTTTGGCCGGACATTCCGACAGTGTGTATGCCCCATCGGACTTTTTCTGTCGGCATTTCCGACGGACTCAGATACAGAACATGTTCTAAATCTCTCCGTCGGAAATGCCTACGGAGTTTAGACTGTTCGCAAGTCCGGCCGTGTGTACGCGGCATAAGGGAGCCTCTGGGGGTTTACACTATTCATTCCTGGCTGCCCTTATGCTACTCTAGGTGACTCTAACAGTTCAAGCTGATTGATAAAGCTTGGACCGAGTTACTAGCAATTATCCAGTATTTTAAAAAAGGAGGTCCAGCCCCTCCCCCAACAAAAAATTAAAAGTCAGTAGCTACAAATACTGCAGCTGCTGACTTTTAATGGTATTCTATTGGTAAATCTATGTATCTCACCGTTATGAGCTGCATGAGAGCCGAATTGTTGGGATCATTAGGATCGAGCTTTGATTCAACCGCCCACTTGGCTAATTTCTTCATATCAGTCAGTCCAGAAGCTCCAATAGAGGATACAGCGTCTATGTTATGTAAAGCTCTATCATAGGAACAGATGTTACAATTAACGGCGTAGGGAATATAACAAGGATTATTTACAGAAGAATGTACCATAACAGCCATAAAAAGTAGAACATGAATTCTGGTTGGTTACTACAGGGTTGTATCTTTCACATATTGCTTTCATGAAGAAGACCACAAATGTAAAATTAGTTCTTAAAAATGTTTGCAATTGTAAAAATGCCTAGAAGGTAAAAAAAAAGGTATTACCTCAAGGTGAGTCTTCCCTTCAGAAACAACAACTCAATTTAAACAGGATTTATACTGGGTTACAGGAACAAAATTGTAACACTATATTATAATGTTAAGATAAAACCCACTGGGGAAGCAACTTTATGGCAAAACATGTAATGTGCCTTTCACTTGAGAGCCCTTCCACATACCATCCTTCTCTTGGATATGCTGGTATTTCACAAGCAAGCTCCACATTCAATATTGTTGAATGTGAGATCAATTAAACTTCTGTCTTTTTTGATGAAATCTGCCTGCATTGCTATAAAGATCGCAGTATAGCTGGAACTAAAATGTCTCAAGTACTTGCCTGGTCGATTCCGAAAACCCTTATGCCCTGTACACAAGATAGGATTTTCCGATGGAAAATGTGTGATAGGACCTTGTTGTCGGAAATTCCGACCGTGTGTAGGCTCCATCACACATTTTCCATAGGAATTTCCGTCACACAAAGTTTGAGAGCTGGCTATAAAATTTTCCGACAACAAAATCTGTTGTCGGAAATTCCGATCGTGTGTACACAATTCCGACACACAAAAGTGCCAAAAAAAGTGACTGTGCTTTTCTTCTTTGCATCAATGGACACATGTACACTGCTGCTTACATATATGGTTAACTCTTTAGAGCTCAATATCTGCAGACTGGTGCTTCTGGAATGAATGGCATTTAACACCTTTGTGCCTACTTGTATATTTGGTAACCTACCAGTACGGCTAATGCTGCCTTCTAGCATATGAAGAAAAAAGTGTAATTTCTGACCATAGATCAGTCTGGATTTTATTACCAATCCTGCTAACTACATTAAGCCCAAGTTCACACTGATGCGGGTTAGAAATCGTGTGATTTCAGCTGAACTCGCACGATTTCAAACTGGCAATGCAATCCAACTTTAGGGGGGGGGGGGGGGGGCGATTTGACAGACATCTGTGCAGGTTCATGCACAGATGTCTAAACAAATCACACCACAAAGTCGCCAAAAGTAGTGCAGGAACTACTTATGTAAATCGGTGCAGTGTAGCACCAATTCGGACGGTACCATTGCCAGCAATAGCCACCGGTTTGGCGTGCGATTTAGCATGCCAAATAGACCAATGTGAACGGGTGCTTAAAGAGAAACTGCAGTCTGCTCACATAATTTGGTATGATTACAATGCAATTGGAGACCCTTGTTGGGTACTGATGAGGTTGCGCTGATGAGCACTGGTGAAGCTGCATTGATGGGCACTGGTGAGGCTGCACTGCTGGGCACTGGTGAGGCTGCATTCATGGGCACCGGTGATGCTGCATGGATGGGCACTGATCAGGCTGCATTGATGCGCACTGGTGATGCAGCATTAATAGGAACTGACGAGGCTGCGCTGATGGGCACTGACGAGGCTGCGCTGATGGGCACTGACGAGGCTGCGCTGATGGGCACTGACGAGGCTGCAATCGGTACCCACTTTTAATGTACAAGGTGGGGCTCTAAGAGGAAAAGGTGGAGCCTAAAGAGGAAGGGGTGTAGTTTACAAATGAAAGGGTGGGTCCTAAATAGCAAGGGGCATGACATTGACAGGAAGGGGTGGGTCATATTTAAATTAGGGGGTACACAAGTTTAGTCAGGCCTAGGGCAGCACAAAACCTAAATACACCACTGCCATTGAGGCTGCCATTGCTGACTTCCTTAAAAAACTGATTTTTAAAACAGCTTACCTGTAAAATCCTTTTCTTGGAGTACATCACGGGACACAGAGCACCATAATAATGACTATGTGGGTTATACGCTTACCTTTAGGTGATTGGACACTGGCAAACCAATAGTAAGACGGTTCCTCCCATATAACCCCTCCTATACCGGAAGTACCTCAGTTTTGTAGCAAGCAATGATGATCCCAGAAAGAGGGGAGGGACCTCTGTGTCCCGTGATGTACTCCAAGAAAAGGATTTTACAGGTAAGCCGTTTTAAAAATCTATTTTTCTTTATCGTACATCACGGGACACAGAGCACCATAATAATGACTATGTGAACCCTGCGCTTTAATCCATACGCCTGGATAATAGTCTGGCGAATCCACCTGGATATAGTTGAACTTGTTGCCGGCTGTCCTTTCTTAGGACCCTCTGGCAAGACAAAAAAAACAGTCAGTCTTCCGAAAGGGAGCTGACATTTTCAGGTAAACTTTGATCGCCCTTACCACATCCAGTGAGTGAAGCGACCTTTCCTCCCTAGTCTTAGGGTTTGGAAAAAAGGAAGGTAAAATGATATCCTGATTCAAATGAAATTTGGAAACCACCTTCGGTAGATGAAGAATCAAAAAAGGTTCCTCGCAAGAAAGGGCGGCCAATTCGGACACCCTTCTAGCCGATGTTATAGCCACCAAAAAAAAACAATTTTCTGATCAATAGGACAAAAGGAATATGCCTAATAGGTTCAAACAGTTGATTCTGTAAGGCTGACAGTACCAAATTTAGGTCCCAGGGACATAAAGGTGGTTTAACCGGCGGCCTCAAGTGTGTTAATCCCTTGACAAAGGTTCGCACCAAAGAATGGGATGCAATTGGAAAAAAAACAATAAGGCCGAAATCTGTCCTTTAATTGTCCCAAAAGCCAGCTGCAAGTCTACTCCTGCTTGAAGAAAGGCAAGAACTCTTCCAATCGTATACCTACGAGGGTTCCATTTCCTTTCCTCACACCAAGAAATGTATGACTTCCAGACTCTATAATAGATAGCTCTAGAAACTGACTTTCTAGCGTTTATGAAAGTAGACAAGACTGAACCCATAATACCACGGTCTTTCAATAGTCTGGTCTCAATAGCCAAGCCATCAAATTCAGCAACCGTAAAGAAGGATGGAATATGGGTCCTTGAGACAACAGGTCTGGACGGCATGGAAGGACCAATGGGTCCCCTACTGCCAACTTCACAATCTCCGAGTACCAGGATCTCCGGGGCCATGCTGGGGCCACTAGGATCACTGGTTTTTGTTCCTCCTGTATTCTGCGTAATAAGTGCGGCAGGATTTGGATCAGAGGGAAGGCATATATCAGAGAATACTGATCCCAAGGAACTACTAATGCGTCTAACCCGACAGCAAGTGGATCCTTGGTCCTGGAATCTGGATGCCAGCAGATCCACATCTGGGGTCCCCCAGTGTTGGCAGATCTGTAGAAAAACCTTGGGATGCAGGGGCCATTCCCTTGGTAACAACTTTTGGCGACTTAGGAAATCTGCCTGCCAATTGTCCACCCCCGGGATAAACACTGCCGAAAGAAACGGCACATGTTTTTCTGCCCAAGTCAATATATGATTTACTTCTCTTTGGGCCGCCCGACTCCTGGTACCTCCCTCGTGGTTGATATATGCCACTACCGTGGAGTTGTCGGACTGGACTCTGACAGGAAGACCCCGCAATCTGGATGTCCAGAGTCGCAGAGCCAAACGAGCTGCCCAAATCTCCAATAGATTGATGGGCAGGGTCTTTTCTGTCTGGGACCATATTCCCTGAACAGACTCCTCCTCTAGGACTGCTCCCCAGCCGAGAAGACTGGCGTCTGTAGTTATGACTTTCCAGGCTACAGGTGGGAAAGATTTCCCTTTTTCCAAATTGCTGGTTCTTAACCACCAAGAGAGGTTCCATAGTACCTGTGGAGATAGAACCATAGGTTGATCCAAGGTTCGAGTCGACTTGACCCAGGCTTTTAGAATACTGTTCTGGAACACTCTGGAGTGGAACTGTGCATATGGCACTGCGTTGAAGGACGACACCATCTTGCCCAGTAACATCATGCACAGCCAAATAGAAGGTGTTCTTTTTTCACCTTCTGGACAAGTTCCACTATGGAGACGACCTTTAAGGGGGGCAGAAACACCCTTTCTTGGGCGGTGTCTAAGACCAGACCCAGATACACCAAGGCTTGGGTCGAACAAAGAGCTGACTTGTCCACATTTAGAATCCAACCTAGGCGTTGTAAAACCCGTACTGTTCTTGACACGTTTTGCACCAGTATGGGGCGAGAGCAATCCCTTAGGAGAAGATCGTCCACATATCCTACTATGGAGACCCTCTGAGACCTTAGGGAAGCCAACACTGGGGCCAGAATAAATGTGAAAAACCTGGGGGCCGTGGGTAGACCGAATGGTAGTGCCACGAATTGGAAATGACTGCCCTCTACTGCGAAGCGTAGGAACCTTTGATGTGGACTGAAGATCGGCACATGAAGGTACGCGTCCTTGATATCTATGGACGCTAAATAGTCTCCTTTCCTCAGAGATTTTATTATTGATCGAACAGACTCCATGCGGAAGGATCAGACGTCTACAAAGAGGTTGAGAGCCTTGAGGTCCAAAATAGGCCTTACTTCCCCATTTGGTTTTGGTACGGTGAATAGGTTTGAGTAAAACCCTCTGAATCTTTCCTCGTGCGGAACTTTTACAATTACCCCCTGCATCAGCAGATGCTGTAAGGCTAGGAATAGGCATCTTCTTTTCTCTGGATCCGACGGAACCCTTGAGTACAGAAACTGATTTGGGGGGATTTCCCGGAACTCTATTCTGTAACCGTATTTCACAGTGGAAATGACCCATCGGTCTTGAACCAGTTCTTCCCAGGCATCCACAAACAGCCGAAGCCTGCCCCCACCCGTGAGAGCGGGGGCGCCCCTTCACGAAGTAGACTTGGAGTTGGGCTTGGGTGGCTTTTGGGACCAGGGCTTCTTCTGACCCTAGGGTCTTTTAAACCCAGACGGCTGAGGCCGTCGATACCGCTTAGGGGAAGAAGCACTAGGTCCTGGAGCATTGGGAATTTTATAAGAGGGTTGCTTCCCCTTCTTTTTAACAGGGAGTAGGGCACTCTTTCCTCCAGAGATCTTTTGGATATATTTTTCCAGATCCTCGCCAAACAGGCTTCTCCATGAAATGGAAACGCTGCGAGTAGCCTTTTGCATCGCGTCTCAGCAGACCAGTTCTTTAGCCACAAGACTCTGCGCATATGGATTGACAGTAACGTAAAACGAGACATCTGCTGGATTGAGTTCTTCAATGCGTCCACTGCAAAACATAAAGCATGAGGAATCTCCGACAATTCCTCGGCAGATTCCTCCTGGCAAGGTAGGTTCTTTAAAAACCTTTTAAAATGATCCTTTAGGGATTGGCAAATCCCAATCGCTGCAACTGCTGGCTGAACTGCTGCACCGAAGCCACCGAAAAAGAGGCTTTTAATAAGGACTCTAGCTTTTTATCAGCCGGATCCTTAAATACCTGGGCATTATCCACTGGGCAGGTTAAACTTTTATTTACTGAAGAAATGACAGCGTCTACCAAAGGTGTCCCCCATTTCTTCCTGAACTTCTCCTCCATAGGATATCAGATAGAAAACCTTTTTGGAGGTAAGTATATCCTGTCAGGGTGATCCCAGTCCACGTAGTAATGGATGCAAAGGAAACGCTTGGGAAATTTGCTGAGGTCTCAAAGATCCCAAAGTAGAATAGGAGAGTCCAGACTCCTGAACCGGGGGTAACTTAAATCTAATTCGTACCATCTCAATCAGAGATTGGACAAACAATTTTTGGGAATGGGAGGCTGAAATTGGCTCTTCAGAGCCGGAGTCCTCAGCCGAGGATTCTTCAGTCACTCCTTTCTCCCGGTCTTTTATGACCACCTCTTCCAAATCCTCTGCCCACTCTGGTTCCAGATCACCTGGACCCATCTGGCTATACGAGTCCTGGTGCTCTAGTGACTCTCCACTTGGCCCAGGCTCAGGGGAGGGAGATCTATTACGCTTCCTCCCCCCCCTGTGTTACAGAGGCAATCATGCCAGCTATTTTGCCTTCAAGGCCCGCTAAGGCAGATGCCAAATCATCCTTTGTAACACAAGCCGAGGCAGGTATATTGGTAGTGGCCACTATGCCTGACAAATGCAATGGCTCAGCCAGGCCAGATCCTGCAGGTCTTTCAGGAGAAACTGAGGCTGCATCAGCATGGGGTTGGTCTCCTGTTTTTAAAGGAGGTACTCTTGCCCCTGTGCTTGTCTTGTTCCCTATACCTCATTTTCTGGAAGACATTGCTTACAAACGAGGAAAAAGAGTACTCCCCACAACTATCACCAGCCTTTAACCTGTCACAACTGTGTCCAAGACCTGCAGACTCACATGCCCAATATCGCTCTGTGCTGTCCACGCACAGGTTTAAGGTTTACCAGCAGGTTCTTTCAGAGGGAAATATATATAGAAAAAATTCCCCCAAAGGGAGTACTCACCGTCCCAAGCAGCAGGGCCTGTTTTACCAGGCCCAATCTTCCCCCATCACGGCGGGTAGCGCCTCTGAGGATCTTCAAGGACCGGGTCCCCCATTTCTTGGGGTCCACACCCCTGGACCTGTAAAGCACCCTTTCTGGTTTACCTTGGGCAAGTTTGACAAGGAATACCAACTTAACAAGGGTCCAGCGCCTATATATATAGGACACATTACAAGCAAAACCTCGTTCTTGAACCGAGGCTCAGGTACCATCCACTTTAGCTTTTGTTATGCCATCCGAATGGATCCGATTATAACGTCCTCACTGGGACATCTTTAAAGAATTTTGAAGAGCTTCAACAGCCATGATCATCACCTTCAAGACACTGGCGAAAAAACTGAGGTACTTCCGGTATAGGAGGGGGTTATATGGGAGGAACCGTCTTATTATTGGTTGCCAATGTCCAATCACCTAAAGGTAAGCGTATAACCCACATAGTCATTATTATGGTGCTCTGTGTCCCGTGATGTACGATAAAGAAATAACATTTGCTATGCACTTGCTTCTATACTTTCAATTACCTGAAAAAAAACATTCAACCAATGAAGTCAGAACTCCTAATCTGCATATTTATTCTGAGTCACTGATTCAGAATGTACTAAGACAGAAGACCAGCAAGACAGGCATCAAGCATTTTAGGAAACAGAGGTTACTGGTTGCAAACGATAAAATTTCTCTCTATGTGGGTTTCCTTTAAGAATCATGATACATATATATAGGCCAAATTTCACATTCAAATTAGGCATCTGTCTATAGCTAAAAAAAATTTGTGGTGTATGTTTACCGCTGAAGAGCGTTCTTTTGCTGTGACGCAGAAGGAACCAATGGCACTCCATTTTCCCCAACCGCCCAGGACACACAGTATGACACTTTCCCAGAAGTCATCAGAGTCATCTTATTACTTCCATCAGCTTCAAAAGAAAATGGCACATCTGAAAGTACAGAGAGCAGAACCACAAATAATATGGATGAGTCAGAGTAAAGAATCACAACATGACATTTAGATACAATTATAGGTGCTTCACTTAAGGCTCTCAATAATGATACAACTACTACATATATAATAATCATTCTTATGAAACAATCATACTTACAAATAGTGTGGCTGGAGGAATAAAATAAAATTTTCATGAAAATGGAATAATCAGTTCTGAAGGAAATTCCAACTGAATTCCATCAAAATGACCTTTCTTTGTTGGTCTAATAAAGGTTCTTAAAGTAGAAGTTCAGCCAAAAACTAAACACTAAATCTACTCGCAGCCACATTCTAAAACTATTCTATCTAGCCCTGTAAAGCAAAAATTGCTATACAGACCACCGGCCCTACACTGAGCTGTCAACAGCAGCTTCTGTGTGTAGGCGTATGCAGGAGAGGCAGACGACAACGGAAGCTCCATAGTAAGTCTATGGGTGACATAACTTGCCAGCCGTTGTCGGCTGTCTCCTGCACACAGCATCCGCCGCTGGAGACCAGACCGGATCGGCTTCAGAAAAGGTATATATAGTAATTTTTGCTTTACAGGGTTAGATAGATTAGTCTTAGAATGTGACTGCAAGTAGATTTATGCCTCGTACACACGGTCGGACTTTGTTCGGACATTCCGACAACAAAATCCTAGGATTTTTTCCGACGGATGTTGGCTCAAACTTGTCTTGCATACACACGGTCACACAAAGTTGTCGGAAAATCCGATCATTCTGAACACGGTGACGTAAAACACGTACGTCGGGACTATAAACGGGGCAGTGGCCAATAGCTTTCATCTCTTTATTTATTCTGAGCATGCGTGGCACTTTGTCCGTCGGATTTGTGTACACACGATCGGAATTTCCGACAACGGATTTTGTTGTCGAAAAATTTTATAGCCTGCTCTCAAACTTTGTGTGTCGGAAAATCCGATAGAAAATGTCCGATGGAGCCCACACACAGTCGGAATTTCCGACAACACGCTCCGATCGGACATTTTCCATCGGAAAATCCGACCGTGTGTACGGGGCATTAGAGTTAGTTTGTTTTTGGCTGAACTGCTACTTAAGTGAAAGGCTATTTGAAATGATTGAATCTAAGATGAATGCATCATTTCGTGTATGACCAGCAAAATGGGAAGACAAATGTGCAAAGGGCATTGGAGTTGATTTACTAAAACTGGAGAGAGCAAAATATGGTGCAGCTCTGCATAGAGACCAATCTCTTCCAGGTTTTTTTTTTTTGTCAAAGCTTAATTGAAGAAGCTGAACGTAGAAGCTGGTTTCTATGTAGAACTGCACCAGATTTTGCACTCTCTAGTTTTAGTAAATCAACCCCATTGTTTGTGGGAATTGTATGATAATACTTTATTGTAAAGGTGACTCTTTGTAAGCTTTTTTTGTAGGCAGTGGTGGACTAGGGTAGTAGTACATGATAATGGTAAGACATGTCAGTTGTCTCATCACAGAAGGGGCAGATTGGAAATCTCTAAAATTCACCACACATTACAATCTGACTATACAAACTCCTAAAGATCTACCAATGACTAAGTTGTGCAAAGACCTGCCTAATTAGATACAAATGGACTGGACAGTTAAAATGGAACTTCAATCAAAAAGTAAAGTATTGCTCATTATCCCCCCTGAGTTACAGGCAGGGAGGTTGCAGGTCCTGTCTCCCTGCAGCTATATCAGGAAGTCACAGCCCGATCCTAAATCCAGGATGGTGGCACTAGGAATCTAGCAAGGGGAAAGAAGAATTAGCTGCGGGAAGACAGCGCTGGGCACCGTAGGCTCCGAAGTACCTTTTTTTTTTTTTTTAAAACCACCAAATACAGTATTTGGTGCTGCTATTTTTAAATAATAATGGGTGAAGTTCCTGTTTAAGTAGGGCCTCATATTACATAATAAATATAGAAGAGAGCGCACGTCCACTATAGTGAGATACTGTTTATTGCACTTCCAGAATAAAAACTCCTAAATCAATACACTCACATTTGGTAATCTGTATAAAAGCATGCACATCACCTCATCTGCCTTTCCTGAAAAGTCCCTGTAAGATGAAACTGGAGACAGCTAATCACCATCTAGCCAGCCGACAGCTCCCAGACCGCCAGGACTCTGGCGAGCACAATCTACTGTGCATGTGCTCAGACTAGCTGGCACAACGCATCGATTTTGGAAGCCCACGATACAGAGAAGAGTGGGGGGGGGGTTGCTGACATTTCAGAGACGTGGTCCCCTTTATCAAATGACTCGATATGAACTTTGGGTACATAGCATTTTGAAATAAACAGAATAGTTTTTGGCACTGTATCAAGATTGGGCAACATGCTAGACCAGCCTGGGAATACACTATTCAAAGACTGTGGTGTTATAATAATATGTGGGGTAAAGCGTTTCACCTTCTAGTATACTAGGTCATATGTCTCAAAGCATTGTCTATGTGGCCAGTGGTAGGGAGGCCTCAAAGCCCTGGACCATTGAGAATTCCAAAAATTTTAGTATTCATGTACATAGGGCTCTATGCTACTCAGTTATTCGATTTATTAATGAAATAATCAGAATTTTTCCAATTAACAAAGATATCACACGAACACAAACAATTCCATCTTTAGTGGAAATCCATCATCAACAACCCTACCCAAGATTTCTATACAATGACAGATGATGTTTAATTTCCTCAGCCTGTAAGTATGTTGAAATGACTTGCAGATCTGCAGCTGCCTGTAGAACTCTATATTATTGCTCTTATTATTATAGGTGGGTGTGACAGGACACTCCGATCGCTCTTCATAATTTATTCCCATACATCAGATAAGATTACTTCAACATGGCTCCCAATGTGTATCATTTTGTAGAGCACATTTGAAGTTAATTCATACAGCCGATTTATCTTTTCCTGTATATCACCAGTGCAGGACAGAAGATAAATGGGTGGACATGACCCAGAATCTCATATTTTTTTGACTAACATGCAGATGTATGGACTTAATTGCTTTCTGATGCTCAAGCAGTAGCAATATTATGAACCTTGTATATAATGAGGAAAAGACTGCTAAAAACTCCTATTTCTACGTCTTCTCCTTCAACTCACTACTGCGGCCAAGCAAACAATAGCTAGAGCTTGGAAAACACCAACCTTAAATATAGCTGAAGTGAAGAATAGGGTCACTCAGGCTATGATACATAGCAAAATTGAAGCCACTATTCTGGATAAAATTCCCCAACATCTCAAAATCTGGCGCCCATGGATAGACCACTTTCTACCTCCTGATTTTGAGAAACACCTTCTAGAACCTTAAACCCGCCCAGCCCCCTAGCGAAATTGACTCTAAACATGTCGACGGCCCGTGTGAGCTGCCCGACCACCTCTCCTCTAGTCTATTTTTCTCTTTCTCCTTTTTACTTACCTTTTCTTGTCACCCTTCCCTCCTCCCAGCCCCCCTCTTAACCCAATGTTCACCACCGGTAACGTAACTTAGTGATATATGTTGTTTAGTTAGTACCATGACCCCCTCCTTACAGAGTACCACCTTACAGGAATCTGCCCGTGTCAAAGGGCCCTGCCCCCCTCCGATATAGCAATCAATGATATCAACCTGATTGTATAAGATGTCTTTGTCGACCTAAACTACGTATTGCCTTTCTCAATTTGTCCCCGTTATACTAATTCACCAAAACGTACTCTGTTTATTATAATTTTTCTATGCTAAACTGAAACTGTCTGTAATTGCAATCTGATTGTTACCAATACAATTTTTGAAAAGAAAACTCCTATTTCTTCTTTAATTCATTAAGAGTGGATTTTTCTATTGAATAAAGAACTTTGGTCTAATTAAAAGGGACATCTAAAAAAATGACAGTTATGAAAGTTCATTCACACCAGAAACAAAACCCGAAATGTATGCAACATTGTGTCTAACTTATTAAGCATGTGCTTACAGATAGCATTTTGAAGGCGTCCATTTCTGGATAGCACACAACAGTTCAATGCACATAAAACAGCAGTATGCAAAGTATTTTAAAACACCCTGCAACACAATGCTCTTGGAAGAACAGGGCCCAATAAAATGAATAGAAAACATAGTACCATGCAGTATGCCTGTCTTACAAAAAGCTGCAAACTACATGTGCATGAGCCCACAGACTCAGCAAGCCAAAACCTGTACATACACACCTCGAATATGAACAAGGAGTGTGTCTGTCAGCACCACCTGGCTCGACAAAAGTAAATTTAGAAATTGAAGGAGCCAGGTGGAAAATTGCCGGCCCAACATTAACTGCATTCAATCAGATGCAGTCACTGTTTAGATATTCAGGCAGCAGCAGAAGCACACTGTCTACGTTTAGGCTGCTCACCCACACTAACATGCCTAAATAAAAACTAGGATGAGTCTCCATACCTTCACAAGGGCTGCCTGTGTTGTGCACCTGGCGGGTCAAGCCTCTTATACAAATAGTCTATTCATGTCTACGAGCCTCAGAGCCCATGTAAATAAGGCCTAATGCCGCGTAAACACGGTCGAACTTTTCAGCTACAAAAGTCCGACAGACTTTCAACTGACTTTTGGCGGACTTGCGGCTGACTTTCTAACGAACGGACTTAACTGCATACGATCACACAAAAGTCTGACGGATTCATACGTGATGACGTACGACCGGACTAAAAGGAGGAAGTTGGTGGCCAATAGTTGCCCTAGCATGGGTTTTGGTCCGTCGGACTAGCATACAGACGAGCGGATTTCTGGGTCCGGCGGAGTTACCACGTAAAGATTTGAAGCATGTTCCAAATCTAAAGTCCGTCAGATTTGCGACTGGAAAAGTCCGCTGAAGGTCCGGGGAAGCCCACACACGATCGGATTGTCCGCCGAATTTGGTCCGTCGGCGTCCGTCAGACCAGTCCGGTCGAAAAGTACGACCGTGTGTACGCGGCATTACACTTCAAAAAAACAAAAAACATCCCCTGTTTTGTACTTGTGAAAAAGTTAAATTGTGTTGGATTCAACTTCTGTGTCTTTTTGAAGAGTTAAGCTGCCTGAGGATGGTGTCAAGTCAGCATGTGAACATACTCTCCAGACAGACTGGGTTTGTGAAGGTATGTCAGTGCATAAAGCAGCATTTGAAACAGAACAGATTTCAATTCCTAATTTATGCTGAACAAGAAAAATCTAAGCATGTATGGCTAGTCAACTCTCAGATGAGCCCTTAGCAAATCATACACGGGATGTTGTCAGGAAAAAATGGCTTGCATCTGTATTGCTTCTGACTTGCTTTTCTCTGCATTTATGTGTATGATTAAAAAAATGCAAAACACATGCAGTACAACAGAACATGCTGCATTAGCCAAAAGGACAAGTCTAAGTAGTCTAAATACAGCAACAATAAGTGGACAGCAAAAATAAGTGGACATGGTTCCGTTAATGTATAAGTTCCTACAACTGCTATAGAAGCATATCAGAAGCAAAAAAAAAAAAAAACCAAAGCAAAAAAAAAAATCCACGATATACACAAGCCGTTAGAATAATGCATGCTTATAAATGTGTTCTGAGCATAAAATAGAAACTAGAAGGAATACCATGCATGTAGTGAGTGAATCATGGAAGAGTTAGCCATCTCCGTCATATTATACATACCACTGCCAACACCTTCATGGTCATACATGACTCTCTGGTTACTGCTGAACTCCACTTCCTCCACAGGAGCGCTCCCAGTCAGCATTGTGGTCTCAGGGATAGGTAGGAAAGCCTCAGCCAGCAGCGTTGTTCCCAAATATCCAGCAGTTTCATGTATCTAAGAGAAAACATTATTATTCCAAATTTATAATGTGCCAACAAGTTACGTAAAGCTATACAATGATTAAAAGATACAGACTGCAGACAAAAACACACACAGAGCCATGGTTGACAATCCATGGCTGTCTCTGGCAAAATGAACAATGAATATGAAATAAGGGCCAGTGAAACAGTAACACAAGACCAAAAACCTGCATTTCCACCCATGTATATAAATCGACTGGGTGGGAACAAATAGCTTTCACTTAGACTCATGTATAAAAGTGGTGCAAATGGAACAGCCTACTTTGCCCATAGCAACTAAATGATTCTAATTTGAAATTGTAACTTGTATCACCACAGAGTGGTACTGTGGATACAAAATTAGCACATGTAACGTCCTAATTAATTAATTTTTAGACGCACCAGCACACAATATTAAAATTTCTTTATTACATCATTTAAAAAAGTAGACAATTTGCTTTAAGATTTGGCTAATGGATACTGCCTGTATAGTAAAGTATTCACCACTCATACATCAGACAACTACACTACATAGAAAATAAAAACCATTCTATATGGTATAATTGATTCTAGAGTGCTTGATGTACTGCAGAATTATGGCATACTGTATCTTGGCTCGCTCTACATGTTGCGCGCTGAGCGCTTCTTCAGGAGTGTAAGGCAATGTATAATCATTATGCCGACAGTTGGTTAAAAACAAGGCAAGGCGGTTGTTCAGGGACCATAGGGACCCCTCAAGAAATATGCCCTGGTCCAAAGTTCTAGCCTTAGGGCCAGTAACATCTATAAGATGGAGTATAGAGGTGATAAGAAGTCTATGGAATTAACTTCCTTGGTCACCATTTGAATGCATCATTAACATTAATATTCTTCTATACTCCATCTTATCGATGTTACTGGCCCTACGGCTAGAACTTTGTACCAGCACATATTTCTTGAGGGGTTCCTACGGTCTTTGCGGGTGCCTCTCTCCTTCTCCCTCACCTCTCTGCACTGAGATAAACCCTTCAGGCTCCCAGAGCCACTACTGTGATTTATAGAGCACTCCACCATGAATGTGAAGATCCACCTCCCAAAAAACAATCAGACTGCTCCTGCAAGATTGACTTCATTAAACTGCACCCTTAAAACATATCCTGTTAAGCTTCCCGATGATGGGGATACTACGTGTGAGATTTTTTCACAGCTTAGAAGCATAGAGGGGCCCAAAATCCAAGGAGCATAAATTACGCATCTAATTTCCTAACTACCTATCACATTGTTGTAGCCCTGGAGCACCAGGGCATTGGACACATCCACAAAACGACCCCATTTTGGAAAGGAAACCCTCCAAGGTATTTTCTAAAAGGCATTTTTATTTTTATTTACACAAAGTTGTCAATTAATAAGATATTTCTAACACATAACAATCCATTTAGTTTAAAATAGAAATCAAAAGGCAAAACATGTATAAATATTTAACAAAACATTATAAATACCCTTTTTTTAGAAGTGATCACAAACCCTCTGTTCCCAGCTGCATCAGGGGCTCAGGGAGGAGACACAAAAGCACAATGACTGAAAGCAAAGATTGGTTTGCACCCTGGGGCTTAAGGTCTCACATATTGTTTAACTCATAGGTCATAGCAAATACAGAGGTGCCGATATACAAATGTTGAATCCACTCACCAACCAATCGGACACTTGTTCCATTTAAACCTCATTGGTTACCATGAGTAACAGCCCTAGTTTTTTCTCCAATTGTCGCACACCAGCATTCTCTGCAGCCGAGGCATGCATTATTGGCTCTGCTGGGTGTGCAGTGATTTATCTAGACCTGTAGCATGTAATTCTATGAACACACAAATCAGACAAACTGATATATTGCAGGCTTATAACCATATAAAGGTGTACAACATGAATAATGTCTCTGTGATAGAATGCCCATACCCAGCTGGATCTGTTTTCTTGAACACTGATTTTCTGACAAGAGCGATAATAAATTATGGTATTTTGGAGACCAGCTGTAATTTTAAGGTGTAAATGGTACATCTTGGTCAGTGTGAAGAGCGAGTCTGTTCTTATACACTACAACAGACTGTGAACTAGTCATGCCTGGCCATGCAAGACTCAGAATAATTAGCCTTGATAGTCAGAATCCTGTTAGTAAAAATTCAGTCTTATATAATTATATTTAGTGGACTTTTGAAATATTTATTTCTTTGACCCTATTTAGCTTTATTTGCTGAAACTTGACTCTGACTCTTCTGCTTGAGAATAAACCTACAACAGCAAATATGAACCTTTATAACTAAAAGGCAAACTTTTTTTTTTCCGTTTTTGGATGCAGAGGAAAGGTTTTAGTTGCTGTCTGTGCCCCCTTTCATCCTCTCCATTTGTCCTGTTTACTGTTATCACTGAGCATGAAAGTGAAAGAAAATCCCACATTTTAGGTTGTCACAGAACAGGAATAGTGAGGTAAACTTCCACTGAGGTCACTAGGTCTGGTGACCACCAGATATTTCCTTGCTTTGGAGGGATTTCCTCATACTTCCTGTTTTAGTTATATGACAGGAAGTGAAGGGAAATCTCCCCAAGAGGATACAGATGGCAAAAAAAAAAAAATCTCACTCTATCCAAAATGGAAAAAAGCTCTGCGTTTAGTTCTACTTTTTCACAGCCATGTTTAGCTAATGCTCTGCCTAAGGCTATGAATACAGCTTAATACAGGAAAAATTGCAAACTCATGTGTGCTCTGTCAGCTGGTCAGAGAGAGTGTGGGTAATTAAATACTCTCTTTAAACAGGGAGTCCATGTAGTATAGTTCATGTGCAGCACAAGAATGTAATGGTGGTCTCAGGTGTGCTGACAGAGGATGGCTGCCGGCTCGTAACAAGCTAGAAGGGGCTCTGCAGGAAACAAGACACAAAGGAGAGCAACACCAATCCAAGTGCAGCAATGTAAAAACATTTATTTCAAAGTAGACAATTGGTAACTCACAAGATCATAGCTTTGTCAGCGCATTGGAATAATAAGGAGGTTCATCCACTCATTATGGGAGGGCGGCTGGCTCGCAGGTGAAGAGGCAGCTGATAGTCCGGCTGATGCTGGTGGCTCCCAGTGTGTCCAGACTCTCAGAACGGCTCTGGGGCGGCGATACACGTCACTTCCGGTTGGGGGAGGAGTGCGCGTTCAGAGCATGCGTGCCCCATCATCAGGCATGTCAAGAGATCACAAGTTCTCAATGAGATTAAGGTCTGGGGAGTTTCCTGGCCATGGACCCAAATTCTCGATGTTTTGTTTCTCAAGTCCTTAGTTATCACTTTTGCCTTATGGCAAGGTACTCCATCATACTGGAAAAGGCATTGTTTGTCACCACCAAACTATTTTTGGATGGTTGGGAGAAGTTGCTCTCGGAGGGTGTTTTTGTACCATTCTTTATTCATGGCTGTGTTCTTAGGTAAAATTGTGAGTGAGCCCACTCCCTTGGCTGAGAAGCAACCCCACACATGAATGGTCTCAGGATGCTTTACTGTTGGCATGACACAAGACTGATGGTAGCGGTCACCTTTTCTTCTCTGGATGCCCCAAACAATTGAAAAGGGGATTCATCAGAGGAAATGACTTTACCTCAGTCCTCAGAATTCCAATCACTGTACCTTTTGCAGAATATCAGTCTGTCCCTGAAGTTTTTTCTGGAGAGAAGTGGCTTCTTTTCTGCCCTTCTTCACACCAGGCTATCCTCCAAAATTCTTCACCTCACTGTGCATGCAGATGCACTCACACCTGCCTGCTGCAATTCCTGAGCAAGCTCTGCAGTGGTGGTGCCCCGATCCCTCAGCTGAATCAACTGTAGGAGACGGTCCTGGCATTTGCTGGACTTTCTTGGGCGCCCTGAAGCATTCTTCACAAGTGCAGTGGAACTGTTTTTTATGGGATGAAGTTAATTTTCATGGCAAAGACTGTGCAGTTAATAGCAATTCATCTGATCACTCTTCATAACATTTTGGAGTATATGCAAATTGTCATCATAAAAACTGAGGCAACAGACCTTGTGAAAATTAATATTCGTGTCATTCTCAAAAAAGTTTTGGCCACAGCTGTAGAGGTGTTGTATACAGCCTGAAATTCAAGGTGCTCATATTGGTTTGAGTATTATCACAGGTATATTTGGCCACCTCAGAAAGCAGCATTATTATCTTATCCAGTTTTAAGACCTAACAGTTTTACGTAAAGTTGATGCCCAACTAAGCATCACATCAGCTTTGGTGAGCCAGAACATTGGTCTTAGATAAGCTCTCAGGAGTAGGGCACTCCTAACCCGCTTTTATTGTATTGTAAGTGTACTGTCTCTCTTTACTATCCTTTTTAATAATATTATCATTTCTTAGAGGGTTCATTCCATGTGAATAAAATTGACATTATGGTTATATCTCTTTAGACCATCTAAACCATTTAACACTGTTATTGTGTATCTATTATGGGTCTCTATTTCTTCTCCTTGTTTTTCCATATGTGATTTTCTGCTACAAAGCAACATCTGCTAAGCAGATCTTTTGCGCAACTATACACACTTATCTTAAAAATGTCATGTCAGCTGTAATCTTTTTTTCTAATGCTATTGTACATTTAATTCACATAAGATTCCTATATAATCTGGTTCACTTTTCACTTTTTCTTCAAAGTATATGTCAAGCACTTTCCCATCAAGCGTTGCATGACCCACTGTTTTTTTTTTGGGGGGTGGGGGTTGAATGTCAAAATGTCTGGTGAGAGTTTAATAATTTTTTTCCCTTAAAAATATAACATAAGAGAGGATTTAGATGTTGGGCTTTTATTGACTTTGGACACAAGGCACAAAGCAAATATGTTTTGGGAGGTGCATGACTTTTTGGAAGCACTGAATTACTTATAGTTTCATGGTATCTGTCCGGGGGGAACAAGAATTACCAGCAGCTGGGGGATAGATAATAAAACGAGTGCTAGGAAATCTATACTAGTACTCTTGTTTTGCCTTGCTGAGATTCTGGATTCAACTCCCACAAGGAATCCAATTTCCTTCAGAAATCATACTTGTTAGCCTAAACGTCTTCCTACCACATTAGGTAGGTGTGCGTTTTTGCTATAGGTTTGTTTGAAGCGCCAAAGGTTGAAAAATATGCCAAATAAACAGCTTGTTCAAAACACATAGCGACACGACAAAGCAATGGTTTTATTGCCCTTTCCACAACAGCATGCACTTTCCTTTGCTGCACTGTCACTCTATTGATGTAAATCATATATTCATTTACACCAGTGTTTCTCAAAGTTTTTTTGCCTTGTGGCGCACCAAAAAGGATCTAAAAATTTTCACTGCACACCTGAAAAGATTTAACAATTTTTGTAGTGAAGAACTTTTAAGTTTTAAATTTAATGTGAAGGATATGCCTGCTTTCAAGAGCAAATTAGACTGAAGTGATTGTAATCTTCTTTGTAATTTTGCTTCCTTGCTTTTCATTTACCAGTATCTCTTTCAGAGTTCCAAACTTGATTAAGTATTTCTCCATTGCTAAACAATGAACAAACTTTATTTATAAGCATCAAATAGAATATTTGGAATATTATAATATAATTAGAGCGATCCAGTTCTCCCGAGATCTCGCACAAGTCTTGCGTTACGGAAGGAACCAATGAATAACAGACTGACAGAGATTGAATTTTTATATATGTTACTTTTTTGCATTGATTTACCATTTAATTTTTCGATATGTTCAAGGTTTCAAAACGCTAGCAATTTTAAATATTTTTAAAAACTCCCACGGCACACCTGCAAATTTCACGTGACATACTAGTGTGCCACGGCACAGAGTTTGAGAATCACTGATTTACACATTGTATTTCAATTTATTGTAGCCTACTCCTATTACTCTTAGGCCTCATGCACTGGGCGTTTGCACAGCTCTTCTGAATGCCTTTCCACTGGCAGGATAAAAGCAGTGGTAAAAAACACACTTGAATGCTCTTCCCTCGCTACTCATCTTTCCTGATATACCATTGAAATTCTAGATCTTTATACCTTCGTACTATATGAAATACTTTTCCATGTATATGTACGGATGATCCAAATTTTTGTAAGATTGGCCTATTTGAGCTTTTTGTATGTTCTGTTCTCCACTTTCAATACCAATAAAACATATTGAACAAGAAAAGCATGCCTAAAAACATTTTTTTTCATGCTTAGGTATGTTTTGACACATTCAGGCGATTTTTCTGTCCAAACACTCCTTTCCTGAACACACAAGTGATTTTTTTCTGCCTCTAGATGCCTGTAAACCCTTATTTATGCAAGGACACCTAGGCTAACATAGACGGTATTTATGTCAAACGTCTCTAACAGCCACATTTTTAATGCCCACTGTGCATGAGGCCTACCCATCTTGAAGGTTGGTTAGGTATGGAGAATCATATCACAGAGCTGGTGACTGGCCCAGTGCTGTTATATGGGGGTGGGTAGAGCCCTCAGTTTTGTGTAAACTCCAACTGGAGCAACTCAAGAGTTTTCACAAGGATGTCCTTCTTCATGTCCGGTTGTTGGAGTGCAGGGGAGCGTAGGAAAGGTATGTACAGCTGGCATGACATAATGACGCAAGATGTAAGATGTAAAAACCATCGGAATGTGCATGTGTGATGATATAAACAGTGGAACCAATTGGGGCCAAAGGGAACCTACATAGGTGTGTTTGCGACATGGTGGAGGTGCCAATTTGATTTTTTTGAGTACTCATGCACTGAGCAAGTTATTTCTATTTATTTATATGCTGTCCCTGATGATGCAACTAAGTCAGGCGGTGAAATGTGTTGGGTTTTGGGGAATATTTAGCATTTTGATGACGTTTTAGTTTGGAAGTTCTTGTGAAAGTGAATTTGTCAGCCAATGCCTTTGTTTAGAAAGCGTTTAGTAGGAGACCTGCTTTAGAGGAGAACTTGAGAGAGGACAATATTATTATTACTATTATTATACAGGATTTTTTTAGTGCCAACAGTTTGCACAATGCTTTACAATATGAAGGCAGACAGTACAGTTAAAATTAAAAAAATGTATTAGGGCTCGTTTACAACGAACGTGAATGAAAACCGATTGGAACTAATGGGAAATGCGTGCAGATTTCATTTGCAGAGAAATCAGTTTCACGTCAGTTTTCATGCACGTTGACATCAGTTTTCATGCACGTCAGTTATGTGCCCTGCTCAAACGAATGTTGATGTCATGTCAGTTTTTTTCCTGTGCAAAAAACGACATACACGTTGCAGATTCCCGTGCAGAAAACTGCATACATGTTGCAGATTCATGCGCAAAAAAAAATCATCACCGTGTGGTGTGAACAGGGCACATAGAACCATTGTTTTTTGTGTGCCCTTGTAGAAGGCGTTCAGAAAAACTGACATCTCTGCACCATGATGTGAACGAGGCCTTACTTTGATGAGTATAGACATGCATAAGGGGATGCATGTCATACCTGGTATGCAAAATATATAAAATGAGAAGAGGGCATAAAAGTGAACCTGCTGCTTTGTCCTGCAAGGGAAGCAAACGTATTGGCTGGAGCTGGGCTTTAGGTACTGAGTAGAACATGCTAAACTATTATTGGATGTAACCATTAAACAAATTGATAACTTGCTTGTATAGAATTAGAGCAGTATTAGACTGGATTGACCTTGATTGACTTAAATTGTTTAGTCAGTTACTGGATTCCTGTTTAAAGCCAAGTAATCTGTATGCTGTTTTTGCAGCCATGTATACCTGTAATTTTATGCTCTCAGGCCAATTAAAGATCTGCAGGTTAAATATTTGCCCCATGTGGACTCGGAAATCATGCCCGAGCCGGACTGTCACAGTTCTGGAAACTTCTTTATTGTTGAAAAGAATCTTTATGAACAAAGAATGCTTCAGTATATCCTCACGTCTCACAACTTCTCCCCTGAAGAGCAGAGAAAAAGAAATGTAGACCTTGCATAATCAACAATGAAAACATAACTTGTAACAATATTTCACAGTGGCTAAAGCATCTGCAAGATATTACGTTTCGTGATCCTTCTTGAAAGAGTGTCTGACATTCACAAGATTAATACATTATTTATTCTAGTTGCAAAAACAAAAAAAAAACAAAAAAAAAAACAATGAAAACATGGCTATACAATAGTGCTTAATATTATTAACACATGCAGTTAATGATCGCTCTCTTTGCCAGAACATACATTTATTCCTAAATGAATGCCTTAATTCTTATTCCACCCTTAGCGTTTCACCCCTAATTTTTGCCTTATAAACTTTTAACACTTAACCTTCACCCTGTATTCCCAGCCATCACCAGCACACCCAAAATGCTCAATATGAGCCTATGTCACAAAAATGTTTGCAATTTTTCAAAAGCATGAATCAGGCTGCAATGACCTCACTCTAGCTATAACTCAACTCATAAAGTGAGCACTTAAGGCTTTATCAACATTTTACACGTAGCATGAAGGGGTTTTTCTCCCCCACAGGGAAGTGGGCTGTTGCATTTGAATCTACTGATTGTGGGTACAATGATTTGCTCCAGTGAAAAAAATAAAATAAATGCACATATTTTCTTGCATCAATGTGGATTTAATATTTTTTTTTTATATAAAAGATGAACATAGCCTTTAAAAGTAAAACTTGTGCTTTGTCCATGAAGAATGGCAGCACATACTTACCTTGCCTTTGTTCATCCAGCGCTCCTTTTTGCCCCCTCATGGCTATGAAAAGCACCCAGTACTTATGTATATGGGGGAAGGATGCGACTCATTCCTCATCCTGTCCTATGACAGCACTGATGCTGTCACAACCTGGTGCGCATACATGACTTCCTCTGTTCACTCCCAGCAGTTAAACAGGGCATCTACTGAGTGAAGGAAAATTTATGTGCAGCTAGAGCGGCCAACATTAACCACTTGCTTACTCGGCACTTTTACCCCCTTCCTGCCCAGGCCAATTTTCAGCTTTCAGGGCTGTCGCTCTTTGAATGACAATCGCGTGGTCTTGCAAAACAACTACTAATCACCATTGGGATTTTTATTTTTTGCTAAACAAAAAAAGACTGACAATTATAAAAAAAAAAAAAATTATATATAATTTTTTTTTTTTTTTTTTTTTTTTTACAGTTGGTCATAAAATTTTGCAAGAGGTAATTTTTCTCCTTCACTGATGGGTACTGATAAGTGGCACTGATGGGCACTTCTGAAGCTGCACTGGTGTACACTGATGAGGCACCACTGGTGGGCACTGATGGGCTAAGATAGGCAACACTGAGAGGTGGCACTGATGAGGCACTGATGGGGACTGATTGGCAGCACTGCTGGGCATTGATAGGTGGCACTGATTAGCAGCACTGGTGGCCACAGATTGGGACCGATATCCCTGTAACAGAAGCCAGTTACCGATTAGCAGGAGAGAAAAAGCTGATAACCGGCTTTTGCTTACTTCCGTGATCTGCTGTCATTGGCCGACAGCTGATCAGGTGATCACAGAGCACGCCGCCCCCTGTGGAGCAAGAGCAGTGAGATCACAGGAGGACATCTATTAAAACCCTCCCAGCACTGGATGCCCACGCCATAGCCGTATTTCGGCTATAGCACGGGCAGAAAGTAGTTAAATAGGAGATAAACCCATGGATTTACCCGATTTCCTACAAAGGATTGGAGGGTTTAGTTCTACTTTAAAGTGAACTTGTATGGGCAAAGTACTGGTCTACTTTTTTTTTCCAAATCTATTTATTGAGTTTTAAAACATTTAACAGAAAAACAACATACACTGGTCATGATGAGTGTTAACTTTGGTTCGTACAGAATTATGACATAAGGGAAAATGGTACATGAATCACGACAGGGATCATAGGGTATCACGAAGATTGCAGCAGGCTGGCTCCTTAAGTAGGAGGGCAGCGTAGAGCTAGAATGTGCATCTCAGAAATATAATATGTTACAGTCACAATTGCAAATTTCTTTTAACAGAGGGTAATGGGTTAAGTAGTGTGAAAGTGGAAACTCCTGCGCTGTCGGGGGGGGGGGCTATGCTAAAAGGACACTGCTGCAACACCTAAGTACTGATCCAAGGCAGGACAACTGGGACAAATGTGGGGGAAGATGGTAGTTGCGCTGTGATGAAGGGGGGGGGGGGGAAGCTACAAAGATGACTAAAGTGGCAAAGTGAACTAAAAAAGCAGAAACGGGCCAATGCATGAATAGATCCTACATGCTAAAAGAACATGGTGGGGATGCAGTGCAGTGCAACGTAGCTGATCAACATGACATGTTGCAGGCAGACAAAGCCTAATATATAAAGATAATCATGAAACAGTGACTGCTTGAATATAGCAAAACAAAAATGCATATACTAACACAAATAGGATGAATAATGACACAATGCAAAAAAAAAAAAAAAAAAAATATATATATATAATGCAAGAAAAATATGTGGGCTAGTGCCCCATTAGCAATAACGTGCCAGATCCTGGTGAACTACAAGTGACAAATCCCTAGGACAAACATGAATGTTAGTTCTATCATCCAGTCCAAAAAAACAAAAACACGTGATGAGAAACACAAAACAAGTCCAATCGTGAAGGGAGGGGGGATCTTCAGTGAGGACACCTCCGTGTTTGCAAGCCGCTTACCTTACAGCTGTAAGGTGTACAGCCTGTGTTGCAAATGACCCGCAGGTGTAGACGTTCCGTGTATACAGGCAGTGACAATGATGAACATGCCAAGCGAAATATAAAAAATAAAAAGTATACAGCATGTAAAATAACTCTGCAATGACCACAGTGGAGGGGGGGCAAGACACACACAGGGGGAGGTTGCACTCACTTTCATGAAGTGAGTGTGGGCATCAATCCACGAGCGCCGAGCTCGTATGCCTCCAGGAGTGTCACCAATCTGGAATCTGTCCCCGTGCCTGGAAACTGGAATATGTCCCCGTGCCTCTCTCCTCAGTGTTCGTCAGGTAGAGTAGTGATGTACAGTGTGAGGGGGAAAGAGACGCACATAGCGTGATCCCATATAAAAGGTATATTTATTTAATAAAACAAGTCCAATCAACTTACATTTAAAACAATGCTGCAGTGTGTAGTAACTACGAGCGCCGAGCTCGTCTCCTGTTGTTTGTCTGTGGCAGCGTCCCGTGCTCCAATCCTAATGCATATCGTCACGTCATGTGACTTCTTCTGTCCTCTGAAGAAGTCACGTGATGTGACGATATGCATTAGGATTGGAGCACGGGACGCTGCCACAGACAAACAACAGGAGACGAGCTCGGCGCTCGTAGTTACTACACACTGCAGCATTGTTTTAAATGTAAGTTGATTGGACTTGTTTTATTAAATAAATATACCTTTTATATGGGATCACGCTATGTGCGTCTCTTTCCCCCTCACACTGTACATCACTACTCTACCTGACGAACACTGAGGAGAGAGGCACGGGGACATATTCCAGTTTCCAGGCACGGGGACAGATTCCAGATTGGTGACACTCCTGGAGGCATACGAGCTCGGCGCTCGTGGATTGATGCCCACACTCACTTCATGAAAGTGAGTGCAACCTCCCCCTGTGTGTGTCTTGCCCCCCCTCCACTGTGGTCATTGCAGAGTTATTTTACATGCTGTATACTTTTTATTTTTTATATTTCGCTTGGCATGTTCATCATTGTCACTGCCTGTATACACGGAACGTCTACACCTGCGGGTCATTTGCAACACAGGCTGTACACCTTACAGCTGTAAGGTAAGCGGCTTGCAAACACGGAGGTGTCCTCACTGAAGATCCCCCCTCCCTTCACGATTGGACTTGTTTTGTGTTTCTCATCACGTGTTTTTGTTTTTTTGGACTGGATGATAGAACTAACATTCATGTTTGTCCTAGGGATTTGTCACTTGTAGTTCACCAGGATTTGGCACGTTATTGCTAATGGGGCACTAGCCCACATATTTTTCTTGCATTATATATATATTTTTTTTTTTGCATTGTGTCATTATTCATCCTATTTGTGTTAGTATATGCATTTTTGTTTTGCTATATTCAAGCAGTCACTGTTTCACGATTACCTTTATATATTAGGCTTTGTCTGCCCGCAACATGTCATGTTGATCAGCTACGTTGCACTGCACTGCATCCCCACCATGTTCTTTTAGCATGTAGGATCTATTCATGCATTGGCCCGTTTCTGCTTTTTTAGTCCACTTTGCCACTTTAGTCATCTTTGTAGCTTCCCTCCCCCCCCCCCCCTTCATCACAGCGCAACTACCATCTACCCCCACTAATGGGTTAAGTAGGGTGCGAGTCTGAGGCTGTGGAGGAATCCGCCAGCCATTTGGACCAAACCTGGTCATATTTTTGAGGGCATCCCCTATTAGCATAACAATCTTTGTAAAGAGGCAAGCTGTCGTTGAGCAACTATTTCCACAGGGAGAGAGGAGGAGGAGTAGGCTTACGCCAGCTGAGGGCTATGGCTTTGCGAGTGTAAAAGAGAAGTATCCTGACCAGGGTACGGCTTGCCACCGTGGGAATTAGTTGTTCTATCAGGCCCAACATGCATATTGCCATGGAGGGTTGGAGCGGTATGGTGGTGACCTGGGTTATGAAATTTAGTATCCCCTTCCAATATTCAACAATGGCTGGGCAGGTCCAGAAAGTAGGAGTAAAATCACCAGGAATTGTTCCACAACGCCAGCACCCTGGGGGGGAGGCAGGGTTTATTTTGTGTATGCTGTGTGGGGTAAAGTATGCGCGATGGACCATCTTGAACTGGATTCGTCAGTCTCTCAGTGAGACCAGGGATCTGAAAGGAAAGTCCCATAAGTCATCCCAATCGTCATTGTCAAAGTCGGGAATGTCGTGTAGCCATTTGTTTTTGAGTTTCTCCAGGGTAAGGAGGGAGGTCATTATAAAATGGGAGTAAAGTCGCAAGGTGGGCTTATTTGCACAGCTGGATCTGAGAAGGTCCTCCAATGTAGAATGGACCATCTGGAGGGGAGAACTGGAGAATTGGCAACTGAAGGCATGGGAGAGTTGTAGATAATCGAAAAAAAAAATTGTTCTGCGGGATGTTGAAATCGGAAATCAATTTGGAGAGTGGGGCCAGGGATTGATTGGATATTACGTGGTCCATTGTTTTAATGTTAAATTTAGTCCAAGCGTGGGGTTCTGTCAATTTGTAAATATGCTCTAGGGTGGGGTTCAACCACAAGGGGGCAGCTGGAGAGAATGCATTTTTAAAGTATCTTTCAATTTTTAGGCCCACCCCCAATGCATGCAGCGTGGTGCACATGTAGGGGGTCAGTGGGTATGGGGCCCTAGGGCCACGGAAAAGTAGAAATTTCAGCGCTTAGAACGATTTCACCACCGCCGCCTCAACCAAGGTAGCGGGGTTTGCCGTGTCAGGAGTGAGCCACCAAGCCGCTGTAACTAGTTGGGAGGCCAGGAAATATTTATATAGGTCAGGGCATGCCAGTCCTCCCTGGGAGGACGGGCGCACAAGTGTTGACCATCCGTATCTGGGGGGCTGGGTTCCCCAGATAAAGGAGGTGAAGAGGCTATGCAGCCGGGTAAAAAAAGGATTTGGGAATCCATTGCGGGGATTGGCGAAGTAGGTAAGTAAATTTGGGTAGGAATTTCATTTTTATCAGATTTATCCAACCTAGCAATGATAAGGGTAGTGACTCCCATGCCTTCAGTCGCAGCCGTGTCTCCTGAAACACTGGGGATAGATTCAGGGGCAAGAAATCTGAAGCCTGTCTCCAGATTATCACCCCAAGGTACTTGAAGCTCTCAACTCATTGAAGGGGTATATCAGAGGGGGTGGTGGTATGAGCTACCGGGTCTATAGGGAACAGAAGAGACTTTGACAAGTTAACTTTGAGGCCTGTGACAGTGGAGAATGAGTTCAGAATCTGCAGTGCCCTTCGAGCGAGGAGTCTGCATTGTTGAGGAAAAGGAGGAGGTCGTCCGCATACAGGGCGACCCTCTCCTCGAGCCAGCCAACGCACAGGCCCTTGTTGTGTTGGGTGGTGCACAGGGCCTCTGCCAGCGGTTCCATCACAATGGCGAAGTGGGCCAGAGAGCCCTGTCGCGTACCTCTGGACAAGGAGAAGGGCTGTGACAGACCCCCCCCCAACTTGATGGCGGTCGTGGGGTGCTTGTAGAGTACCTGTAGCCACATAATGAATAACAAGGGGAACGCCATTCTACGGAGGACCTGCCACAGAAAAGGCCATTCCACAGCGTCGAAGGCCTTTTCTATGTCTAAGGAGGCCACCACCAGGGAACCCTCGTTGAGGTGTTGTGCATGTATGTTGGTAAATAAACGTCGTAGGTTGACATCAGTGGCTCTATCGACCATAAAACCAGTTTGGTCAGTCTCTATCACAGATGGTAGTATGGGTTGTGGCCTCATAGTAAGTAATTTGGTAAGTATTTTGAAGTCTGTGTTAAGTAAGGCAATAGGAGCAGGATGTATGAGGATGTGGGGTCCTTAGGGGCTTTGTGGATTAATATTACATGTGCATGACTCATAGAGGTGGGGAGGGCGCCCTCTGCTAGACAGTGAGAATAGAGCTGGGCCAGTTTGGGGGCAAGCAGGTCCCCATGGGTTTTGTAGAACTCTATATGGAGACCATCTGGGCCTGGGGATTTCCCAGCGGGAAAGGATCCTATGTCCTTCAAAACCTCCTCCGGGGTAATGGGTCTCACCAGATTTTCTCTCTTAGCATCTGAAAACCAGCTGAGTGCCAGGGGGTCCAGCCAAGGCGCCAGATCCTGTGGCCTGAAATCCAAGGGCAACAAGGAGGTGTAAAGGGAGCTGTAGTATTGCCGAAATATGTCTAATATGTCCGGGAGAGAAGAGAACGATTCACATGAAGGAGACACTATGCTAGGTATCACTGCCAGGGGCAGGTCGTGTTGTGCTAACATTGCCAGGAGGCGACCGTTCGGTTTCCCTGTTCGAAAAATCTTTGCTTGTTGTGGTAGAGATCTAGTCTGGCAAGTTCTGTTAGATGGAGGTGTAGTTCCCGTTTCACTGCGTTAAGAACATCAAAGCCAGAGTCGGTGGGGTCGGCCGTGTAGGCCTCAGTCTGGGTATCTATGTTGTTTTGTAACTCAGCTGTGGTAACGGCTTGTTCTCTACGGATCCCAGCTATTGAGGAGATGTATTGACCCCTAGTGAAAGCCTTGAAGGCATCCCAAGTGACCTCTGGGGAGGAGGACCCTGTATTAAGTTCCCAGCATTCGGTAAAGCGAGGTGGGATAGTGCTGGTCAAGTCGGGGTGGGAGAGCCAATGAGTTCCTAGGCACCAAAGGGCGGAAGTTCGGGAGGTGGGGGAGCGGATATTAAGGAGAGGGCAATGGTCTGACAGCCCACTAGGTAGGTATCTGGCGTCTAGCACTTTCAACATCATGGCTGGATTGGCAAAAGCTAAGTCAATGCGTGAGGACGTTTTGTATGTGGCGGAGAAGCAGGAGTAAGCCCTGTTTGAGGGGTGTTTCCACCTCCAGACCTCGGTCACTCCCATTGCCTGTGCCCAAGTGGATAAGTCTGTGAAGCATTGTTTAGGGGGGACTGGTCTGTCTAAGTCCGGGGCTAGGATGGCGTTAAAATCGCCCATAAGTAACAGCCTGGTGGGACAGTATGGGGTAACCCGTTCTAGGATAGTGTATAAGGTGGATGTTGAGAAGAGAGGAGGGATGTATATATTTACCACAATGTATCTCGTGCCCCAAACTGCAAAAACCACTATCACATATTTACCCTGAAGGTCGGTGCGAATCTGCTCCACTACGCATGGAAAAGATTTGCTGATCAGCACCGGGACCCCCTGGCATAGGTGGAGTAGAAGGCATGAAAGGCTCTCTGGATCCACGGCTTCTTTAGTGCCAATAATTTGCTGCCCATAAGGTGCGTCTCCTGAAGCAGTATCATGTGGAGGGAGTGTAATTTGAGATACTTAAATAATACTGCTCTTTTAAATTTGGAGTTGAGCCCCTGGACATTCCAGGGTAAGATGTTAAAAGGTGGACATATCACGTGTGGCCATCAGATGGTTTCAGTATGATATCAAGGAGACACACATTAACGTTAATAGCGTGTATCAAGAGCTGCATGGTTCCAGAGAGCCCATTGTAAATAGAGTCATGACCAAGCATTAACCAGACTAACAAAAAAACACATACATTAATAGAAAGCAAAAGTACCCTTGTTGACAGCAAAGTGTCAACCCTGCCCTTATCTGATGGCATCCCTGGAAATTTGGGAGCGATCAGATCGGGCCTATACCCAAAAAAATAACAATTTAACCCTTTTCTCTGCAACAGTTCAAAGCTGTGCGTTAAAACTTGTGGAAGTTCTCCGGGGGGCAAGCAGGTGAAAGTTAGTAGCAACACTCCGTGCTATACCGGGTTCCTCGGAGTGATTCCTTTTTCTGGGAAGGGGGGCTGCCTTCTGGCAGCGGTGGCTCCTGTGAAGTTCTGGGGGGGTGGACGAGCAGGAGCAAATAGAGGTACCCAGGGAGATAGTGGAACCATGGAGGTAAGAGGGGAAGACAGGAGGTGTGGGTATGGGAGATTGTCAGTGTCCAGCAGGCTTCAGGAGAATCAGCTCATGCAGCCTGAGGAGTGAGCCGTAGTGTGTGTGTGTGTGTGTGGGGGGGCAGTTCAAATAATCATAAAGTTGAAATAGTCAGAGAAATGTGTAAAGTACTTAGCTGGCATCATGAGGCACGGTAAGGGAACAGCCAGGTTATGCGGTCTTCAGGTGGGTTTCAGCTGGTGTCCAGCCAAGCCGACGCAGCCTCTGGATTATTAAAGAATCGCGTACGATCGCCATCTGTTATTCTCATCCTGCTGGGATAAAGGAGGCTGAAACGGATACCTTTTTGTCTTAATCTCTTGCGTACATCTGTGAAGGATTTACGCCCTTGTTGAATTTCTTGGGAAATTCAACAAAGTAGCTTGGTGTCTTCATATATGATGACGGGCTTGGCTCGGGCTGTGGCCAGTATGCTGTCTCGGTCCCGGTAATAGAGGAACCACAGCAAAAGGGGGCGCGGTGGGGCCCCAGGTCTTGGTGGGGCTGGCAGGACCCTGTGGGCACGCTCCATCACAAAAGTTGGCGGCAGGTCAGTCAGGCCGAACACCTCTGTTAGGAGTTGTTCAGTAAATTCAATGGGCCTGGAGCCCTTCGCCCGCTCGGGTAGGCCCAGGATGTGGATGTTATTCCGCCTCAGGCGGTTCTCAGTTTCTATGGCCCTATCCTGTAGTGCACGTTGCTGCCACTGTAGGGCCTGGGGGTCCCTGGAGTCCGATCGGACTGCATCCTCCATGCTGGAGACCGGGTCCTCCACCTCTGTCACCCGGGCCCAGAACTTATCAAGATCCTGACATCTGTGGCCACATAATCAATTTTTGCTGTCAGCGATGCTTTGCACACCGCTATCGCCGCTAGGATGGCTGCTCCTGAGGGGTGAGCTGCGTCCTCTGCCTCCCCCTGGGGTGGTTTGCTGGCCGACATGGTGCTGGCCAGCATACATGGAGTTAAGATGGCCGCCGGCTGGGGAGAAGGGAGAGCGCTGGAATCTAGTCTTGTGGAGCGGGTCCGGAGTGGTCCCATCCAAGCGGAGCCGAGGTGGTAGAAATGTTCCAGAGACTGTCAGGGAGCAGGTAGCGGTGTTTAGACCGCGAAACGAGGGTTGGGGCAGCTGGAAAATGCTGGAATAATACCGGCAGGATCGGAGCTCCTGGAAGACACGTCTGCCCTGGTTCACATGCTGGCCACGCCCCTGTACTGGTCTACTTTAAATTTCCTTGAAAACCTAATATTAATCTTAACCCAAAAATATAAACTAAATCCCTGAACCCAACACTAACCTAACATTGGGGTTGATTTACTAAAACTGGAGAGTGCAAAATCTTGTGCAGCTCTGCATAGAAACCAATCAGCAGCCAAGTTTTTTGTCAAAGCTTAAATGAACAAGCTGAAGTTAAAAGTTGGTTGGCTATCATGCAGATCTGCACCAGATTTTGCACTGACCAGTTTTAAGCAGTTTTAGTAAATCAGCACCATACTTTGTTTTGTATACTTATATTATTCTTCTTTATGAACAGCCATGTTTAAAGATACCACCACTGAAAACCGTAAGGTAATCATAATACTGGTGTTTTTTCCACATTTACCAGTAAACCACAGTGGATATCCTCCAATCTGCACTTTGACAAGTTCTTTGCAATACAGGAAATGCCAGGAGGGAGTACTGCCATCAGCAAACACCAGCTGTTATGCTTACAAAAAACAAAGTAGTGGCAAGGCAGTCACAGCGTGGTGATCATTTTACAAGGGTTTTTGAGAAGTCTACCCTTCTAGTCCTATTTGGCACAAATCTCACCATAACTATGGACCTCTTACATAAGGATAACCAATATCTATCAGTGAATATTTTACCTTGGGCATGCGTTATCTGGGGTGACATATCCAGACAGGCTTAGTTCAGGGTTGAGGATAGGCTCTCCAGGTCTTCTCCGGATGTTTGCTGCTTTATCTCGAACTTGTACCTCCACATCATGCCTGTCTATTTGTGTGGGCAGGGAAGGTTTAGTTGGCTCTTCTACCATATAGTCAACCTCAGCTTCATCATTTTGTTCCATGCCTTCCTTCTTACTCTTCCGTTTCTGCAATAAAATAAAACAGAACTGATCATTTTAAACAAAGCAAATGAATTGCAGTGCTAATGCCACCCTATATCCAGGGCTGGATTTGGAAGTTTGTAGGCCCTTGGTACTCAACTGCCTTCTGCCGGGACATTACATCAAATTCATGTAAGAAAGGTAGCGACACAGTTAGAAGTCCTTGGTGTAGATGTGCCATTATAAATATTGCAAGCAATAAAAGTATCCACATGAAAACAGCCATCATTATGTCTCATGCTGTGTCATTTGCAGGCCTGAGCTGGTGTACCAGAAAACAAACAGCAGGTGTGAGAGTAATGAAGTGTGGCTGTGCAGTTTGACTTTAATGACTTTAGTGCTTATTTTACATTACACAGTAATAGTACATAGTTAGTTGGGTTGAAAAAAAAGACACAAGTCTATTTTGTTCAACCAATAGAAAAAAATAAATGAATAGAAAACCTCCAGATAAACAGTCCCCTGTGCCTTTACTTATTTTCTCCTTTTCTAAGATCTAAAAAATATTGCACTGTACTTACAGCTATCTAAAAGGAAAATAAAGAACATTTTTACACATCCCATCATTGTGGGTCCAACCTGCTCTTGTACCCATTTTTTCTTGCAGTGGCGGCCCGTCCTTACGGGGCACATGGATTAGGGGGGTGGTGCCCCTGCGCTACGTATGGACGGGCCGCCACTGCAAGAAACAATGGGTACAAGAGCAGGTTGGACCCAAAAGGAAACACACACTACATCCATAAGGAGACTAACAGCAGGTGACACCAACAGTGTACAGTACAATAAAAAGGGGACTATTGCTGACACTGATAGGAGAAGCGACTGGGACTTGTACTGGTAGGTAAAACATCACCCTAGGGGCCCCATAGCAGTAGCTATACCAGTGATCCAAATGCAAAGGGTTGTAAAAAAAAAAAAAAAAAAAGAAAAAAATGTACAGGGAAAAAAAAATTTGTATGCAATACCTGGGTCTTCTTCCATGACTTCCATTGCTTTAGGTCAGTTCTGTATTGCTTTAGGTTCTTTTCATACTCCTCCATATGTTCTTCGATTAGTTCATTGACTTCAGATTGAATTTCAGCTTCATAAGCTTCTTCATCAGCTTTCCTATTAACTTCTTCCCTGAAACCAAGAAGAAAAAAAACAAAAAAAAAAAAAAAAAACAAAACAGTATTTATGGCCTTTCATTGGAATCACTGAATGCAGTTAGAAGAGCCCTCTCATACGTTCGGCTGCCACATGTGTCCTGCACATGTTTTGTACTGAGTTGTGTGATCTCCGACTGTCATATGCCAGCAAATCAAAGCAAATTATTTGAACTCATAATTTTGTGATAATCAGGATAAAAATGGGCTCCCGCTGACTTGTTTTGAAGGTAAGATCTTCAGGACTGTCATCCTCATCCTTGCTTTTACTACTTAACATAAATTCATGATGTTAAAAATACAGAAGCTGACATTGCTGACTTAAAAATGTTAGTTACTTGTCCCTAAGCACAAGCAGCCAGAAAAAAGTCATAACTCCAAACATGCATACTTGTTCTATCTTAGTGACTCAGGAACATTTGAAACCATTTCATTAGCATGATAGCCAGCCAAAGAACATATTCAAAAGTAGAGTTTAGTAATGGTATCCTATGAATTCTTCCAGTATAGGTTCCCAATACCGAGCCACTTGGAAAAAAGGACGCCCTTAGAGGGATTGTACAGGTAGGAGTAGGAGTAAGGGATAGAAGCAAAAGTACCAGAGTATATATAACAAACACGTTTTATTACAAAATAGTAATTACAAGATACAATTTAAATATTCCTAAAAGCATAGAATAGGATATATATTGCATCTACAGTTGCTTGTTTGTTGAATCACATATAGACTCCAGAAGAGGGGCCATGCAGATGATATGATCACAAAAAAGCCCAACATGTTTCGGAAAAACGGGGAATAGGGATAAAGGTATTGATTTCCTTCCTCAGGGGTTAAGTGGAAGCAAACTGTTTATGTCTAATAAAGAAAAAAGTTTGTTTTCAGTATAATGAAACACACAATAAAAGTTATATATAAGTTTACTTAACATAGTGAATTTGTGTATGAACATAGCAGAGCATATCAGAACATGGGATAGAAACAACACTCACAATTTCAATATAATTTTTGGAATAGTGCACAAGTCACATTAAAGAGCGATGGAGCCTCAGGTCTCAAAGAATGTTAAATAGCAATGTTGTGCCAGAAACATGGGATTCGGCCAGTTAAATAGCTTGTCATCAGATTAGTAGACATTGAGTAAAAGCCCTAGACTGGAACGTTCCCCAGACTACGCTTCAGAATATGCTGTGGTATGTATTGCCTCCACCATCAGGCAGCAAATCAAATCTCACAAGTAGGGATGAGCCGAACACCCCCCGGTTCGGTTCGCACCAGAACCCGCGAACGGACCGAAAGTTCGCACGAACGTTAGAACCCCATTGACGTCTATGGGACTCGAACGTTCGAAATCAAAAGTGCTCATTTTAAAGTCTAATTTGCATGGTATTGTCCTAAAAAGGGTTTGGGGACCCGGGTCCTACCCCAGGGGACATGTATCAATGCAAAAAAAACTTTTAAAAACGGCCGTTTTTTCGGGAGCAGTGATTTTAATGATGCTTAAAGTAAAAAAAAAAAAGTGAAATATTCCTTTAAATATCGTACCTGGGGGGTGTCTATAGTATGCCTGTAAAGTGACGCGTGTTTCCCATGTTTAGAACAGTCCCTGCACCAAATGTCATTTTTAAAGGAAAAAATCTCATTTAAAACTGCTTGCGGGTTTAATGTCATGTCGGGTCATGGCAATATGGATGAAAATCAGTGAGACAAACGGCATGGGTACCCCCCAGTCCATTACCAGGCCCTTTGGGTCTTGTATGGATATTAAGGGGAACCCCGCACCCAAATTAAAATAAGGAAAGGTGTGGGGCCACCAGGCCCTATATACTCTGAACAGCAGTGCAAACAAGACAGGGACTGTAGGTTTGTTGTTAAGTAGAATCTGTTTGTAATTTTGAACATTTTTAACGTGTTTAGCTCCAGCCAAAAAATCTTTTCTAAGCTTTTTGGAAAACATAGGGAAGGGTTATCACCCCTGTGACATTTGTTTTGCTGTCTTTCCTCCTCTTCAGAAGATTTCACCTCACTTTTTTGTCCCAATGAAAAATGTTTTTTGAAAATTTGGGTTTTTTTGTGGAACAAGGATTGGAAAGCATCAGTGGAAAGGAGAAATTGTTTTCCCATATTAACTCTTACAGGAGAGAATTTCCCTTCCTAGGGGTAGATTTCATCTCACTTCCTGTTGTCTCCTTCCGTTTGCAAGTAGGAGTCATTTGTAAGTTAGATGTTTGAAAGTAGGGTCCTGCCCTATATACTCAGCAGAAATTTGAGCCTTAGGTATTGCTGTGTCCACAACACTGTAAGCCCTCACAGGGCCCTGCTGTGAAATATTAGATCAAGAATTGTAATTACATGCCCCTGTTGAACAGGAGCTGAAAAATTAGGCCTTAGGCACTGGTGCTGGTGCCACAACACTGCAACCCCTCACAGACACTCTAGTTGGAACGCAGGAACGAGCCCTGCTGCAAAGTATTGCTTCAAAAATTGTAATTACACGCCCCTGTTAGACAGGGGCAGAAAAATTGGGCCTTAGGCACTGGTGCTGGTGCCACAACACTGCAACCCCTCACAGACACTCTAGTTGGAACGCAGGAACGAGCCCTGCTGCAAAGTATTGCATCAAAAATTGTAATTACACGCCCCCGTTAGACAGGGGCAGAAAAATTGGGCCTTAGGCACTGGTGCTGGTGCCACAACACTGCAACCCCTCACAGACACTCTAGTTGGAACGCAGGAACGAGCCCTGCTGCAAAGTATTGCATCAAAAATTGTAATTACACGCCCCTGTTAGACAGGGGCAGAAAAATTGGGCCTTAGGCACTGGTGCTGGTGCCACAACACTGCAACCCCTCACAGACACTCTAGTTGGAATGCAGGAACGAGCCCTGCTGCAAAGTATTACATCAAAAATTGTAATTACACGCCCCTGTTAAACAGGGGCTGAAAAATTGTGCCTTAGGCACTGGTGGTGGCGCCCAGAACCAAAAATGTTCTTACAAGCTATCAGCGTGATGATTGAGGAGGAAGAGGATAATTACTCAGGGATAGTCACTCAGCATCAGCATAGGCAGTCTTTGAAGGGATCTGAGATTTCAAAAAAAAATTATTCGGTTACATCAGCATCAGGTGCTTGGTAGCTGGTGGTGATCCAAGACTCATTCATTTTTATGAAGGTCAGCCGATCGACCGAGTCGGTGGACAGACGCACCCTGTGATCGGTTACCACGCCTCCAGCAGCACTGAATGTGCGTTCCGAAAGAACGCTGGATGCAGGACAGGCCAGTAGCTCAATTGCATACTGTGCAAGCTCTGGCCAGTGATCCATCCTCAAGACCCAGTAACCCAGAGGATTTTCGGTGGGAAAGGTGTCCAAGTCTGATCTTGCCCCTAGGTATTCCTGCACCATGTAAAACAGACGCTGGCGATGGTTGCTGGAACCGATCATACCTTGGGGCTGCGGACCAAAAAATTGTCTGAACGCATCGGTCAGACGGCCACCTTCTCCACCGCTCCTTCTTTGACTGACCGAAGCCTCAGCAACACGTTGTCCAGAAACAGGAGTTTGTAACCTCCCAGTCTCTGGGAACGCGTTGCACAGACCTTTCTGCAAGGCCTCCCGAAGATGTTTCATCCTCTGCTCCCTCTGCGATGGCAAGATAAGGTCCGCAACCTTACCCTTGTAACGTGGATCAAGGAGGGTTGCCAGCCAGTATTGGTCCTTCTCCTTGATACCACGAATACGAGGATCCTTACGCAGGCTTTGCAGGATCAGGGAGGCCATGCAGCGTAGGTTTGCTGAGGCATTCGGTCCGGAGTCCTCTGGGTCACTAAGAACGACATGGTCCGCAGCCACCTCCTCCCAGCCACGTACAAGTCCATGTGTTTCTTGGGACTGATCCCTTAAAGACTGCTGCTGATGCTGAGTGCCAGGCTCCACCTCCATACTGACACAATCTTCCTCCTCCTCCTCTTCCTCCTCGTCCTCTTCCTGTGTGATCGGCGGGCACGCAGGAACACTGTCTGGATAAAGGGGGCCTTGAGAGCTAAGGAAGTCCTCCTCTTCCTGCCTCTGTTCTGCCTCAAGTGCCCTGTCCATTATTCCACGCAGCGTGTGCTCCAACAGGTGGACAAGGGGGACAGTGTCACTGATGCATGCACTGTCACTGCTCACCATCCTCGTGGCCTCCTCGAATGGTGACAGGACAGTGCATGCATCCCTGATCATGGCCCACTGGCGTGGGGAAAAAAAACCAAGCTCCCCTGACCCTGTCCTGGTGCCATAGTCGCACAGGTACTCATTGATGGCCCTCTGCTGCGTGTGCAGCCGCTGCAGCATGGCCAACGTTGAGTTCCACCTGGTGGGCATGTCACAGATTAAGCGGTTCTTGGGCAGGTTAAACTCCTTTTGGAGGTCCGTCAGCCGAGCACTGGCATTATATGACCGGCGGAAATGCACACAGACTTTCCTGGCCTGCCTCAGGACATCCTGTAAGCCCGGGTACCTGCCCAAGAACCGCTGCACCACCAAGTTAAGGACGTGAGCCAAACAGGGCACATGGGTCATTTGTCCCTGTCGGAGGGCAGAGAGGAGGTTGGTGCCATTGTCGCAAACCACCATTCCTGCCTTAAGTTGGCGTGGCGTCAACCACCTCTGAACCTGCCCCTGCAGAGCTGACAAAACCTCTGCCCCAGTGTGGCTCCTGTCCCCCAAGCACACCAGCTCAAGCACCGCATGTCATCTTTTGGCCTGCGTACTTGCGTAGCCCCTTGAACGCCTACGGAGCACCGCTGGTTCCGAGGAAGAGGCCATGGAGGAAGAAGAAGAGGAGGGGGTGGAGGAGAGAGGTGTGTCACAATCAGCATTTTGGAGGCGTGGTGGCGGAACAACCTCCAACACTACTGCACCTGGTCCTGCATCCTTCCCAGCTGCCAGCAGAGTCACCCAATGCGCCGTGAAACTTAGGTAACGTCCCTGTCCATGCCTGCTGGACCATGAGTCAGCGGTAATATGCACCTTACCGCTGACCGCCCTGTCCAGCGAGGCATGGACATTGCCTTCCACATGCCGGTAGAGAGCCGGAATCGCCTTCCGTGAGAAAAAGTGGCGTTTGGGTACCTGCCACTGAGGAACCGCACATTCCACAAACTCACGGAAGGGGGCAGAGTCTACCAACTGAAAAGGCAGCAGTTGAAGTGCTAGCAATTTTGCCAAGCTAGCATTCAACCGCTGGGCATGTGGATGGCTGGGAGCAAACTTCTTTCGGCGGTGCAGCAGCTGGGGCAGGGAAATTTGCCTGGTACAATCTGACGTCGGTGTACCAAAAGCAGATTGCCCACAAGTACTTGGCTGTGACACACCTAATTCTACACCTTCATTCCTCTCACTGCAGGTCTCAGAGAGGACTGAAGGTCTAGTGGGGTTGGAAATCTCAGCTGATGAGGAGCAAGGAGAGATCCTCTTTGTTCTTTGGTGTGGGTCTTTTAGATACGCTTGCCAACGAACTGCATGGCAGGTCAACATATGTCTGGTCAAGCATGTGGTACCCAAGCGGGAGATGTTTTGGCCACGCGAGATACGCTTGAGACATATGTTGCAAATAGCAGCGGTGCGATCTGATGCACTCGTCTCAAAAAAGGCCCACACCAAAGAACTTTTTGAATAACGCGCAGAGACTGCAGCGCCCTGCACATGTGGAGCTTTGGGGTGTGATGCAGTCAATGTGCTGCCCTTAGGCTGGCCCCTGGAGGGCATCCTGCCTCGTTGGTGATGTGCCACCGCCTCCTCCTCCTCCTCCTCCTCCTCCTCTCTCCTATCAGGCACCCACGTTGAGTCAGTGACCTCATCATCCCCTCCCTCCTCATCACTGGAGCAAACCTGGCAGTATGCTGCAGCAGGGGGAGCATGACTGCCAGATTGCTGTCCTTCTTGGGCACCCCCTCTGTCCGTGCTCATGTTACTGCCTTCATCGAGCTCAGTATCGTCATCAGAGCCTTCCAAACGCTGGGCATCCTCCTGGAGCATGTACCAAACACTGTGGTCAAACAGTTCGAGGGAATCCTCATGAGGACATGGTGGAGCTAGGGAAGGAGTCACTGATGACATTGAGCTGAGGGAAGAGGCCGCTGCTTTGCCAGACAAAGCACCCTGGGCATGGGTGAGAGAGGATGAGGAGGATGAGGACGGCTTGGTCATCCACTCGACCAAGTCTTCCGCATGTTGCGGCTCAACACGGCCAGCTGCCGAAAAAAAGGCCAAGCGTGTCCCATGGCCACGTGCTGATGAGGATGCACCGTCTCCACGACCAGCACTAGACACAGAGCCTGCTTGCCCTCTCTTATTGGCTTGTGACTGTCTGCCTCTCCTTCTTGGCCTTCCAGACATACTAATGGCCTGTAGCTGCACTAAGCTGGGATAGAACACCTGTAATTTTCTTCAAGTAGCTTTATATACTGTAACCAGACAAGCCTGCCTGTCAGTAGGAAGATAACAGGAACGGATCTAGCTGAACACTGTGAGCAGGACGCACTGTACTAAATGTAAATAGTCTAGCTGCCTGACCGTGGTACTAATAGGATCAAATAGAACACCTGTAATTTTCTTCAGGTAGCTTTATATACTGTAACCAGACAAGCCTGCCTGTCAGTAGGAAGATAACAGGAACAGATCTAGCTGTACACTGTGAGCAGGACGCACTGTACTAAATGTAAATAGTCTAGCTGCCTGACCGTGGTACTAATAGGATCAAGTAGAACACCTGTAATTTTCTTCAGGTAGCTTTATATACTGTAACCAGACAAGCCTGCCTGTCAGTAGGAAGATAACAGGAACGGATCTAGCTGTACACTGTGAGCAGGACGCACTGTACTAAATGTAAATAGTCTAGCTGCCTGACCGTGGTACTAATAGGATCAAATAGAACACCTGTAATTTTCTTCAGGTAGCTTTATATACTGTAACCAGACAAGCCTGCCTGTCAGTAGGAAGATAACAGGAACGGATCTAGCTGAACACTGTGAGCAGGACGCACTGTACTAAATGTAAATAGTCTAGCTGCCTGACCGTGGTACTAATAGGATCAAATAGAACACCTGTAATTTTCTTCAGGTAGCTTTATATACTGTAACCAGACAAGCCTGCCTGTCAGTAGGAAGATAACAGGAACGGATCTAGCTGTACACTGTGAGCAGGACGCACTGTACTAAATGTAAATAGTCTAGCTGCCTGACCGTGGTACTAATAGGATCAAATAGAACACCTGTAATTTTCTTCAGGTAGCTTTATATACTGTAACCAGACAAGCCTGCCTGTCAGTAGGAAGATAACAGGAACGGATCTAGCTGAACACTGTGAGCAGGACGCACTGTACTAAATGTAAATAGTCTAGCTGCCTGACCGTGGTACTAATAGGATCAAATAGAACACCTGTAATTTTCTTCAGGTAGCTTTATATACTGTAACCAGACAAGCCTGCCTGTCAGTAGGAAGATAACAGGAACGGATCTAGCTGTACACTGTGAGCAGGACGCACTGTACTAAATGTAAATAGTCTAGCTGCCTGACCGTGGTACTAATAGGATCAAATAGAACACCTGTAATTTTCTTCAGGTAGCTTTATATACTGTAACCAGACAAGCCTGCCTGTCAGTAGGAATTTAACAGGAACGGATCTAGCTGAACACTGTGAGCAGGACGCACTGCACTAAATGTAAATAGTCTAGAAGATAACAGGAACGGATCTAGCTGAACACTGTGAGCAGGACGCACTGCACTAAATGTAAATAGCAGGAACGGATCTAGCTGAACACTGTGAGCAGGACGCACTGCACTAAATGTAAATAGCAGGAACGGATCTAGCTGAACACTGTGAGCAGGACGCACTGCACTAAATGTAAATAGCAGGAACGGATCTAGCTGAACACTGTGAGCAGGACGCACTGCACTAAATGTAAATAACAGGAACGGATCTAGCTGAACACTGTGAGCAGGACGCACTGCACTAAATGTAAATAGCAGGAACGGATCTAGCTGAACACTGTGAGCAGGACGCACTGCACTAAATGTAAATTGCAGGAACGGATCTAGCTGAACACTGTGAGCAGGACGCACTGCACTAAATGTAAATAGTCTAGAAGATAACAGGAACGGATCTAGCTGAACACTGTGAGCAGGACGCACTGCACTAAATGTAAATAGCAGGAACGGATCTAGCTGAACACTGTGAGCAGGACGCACTGCATTAAAAGTAAATAGTCTAGATAGAAGATAACAGGAACGGATCTAGCTAAACTGAATACAGTGTATATATATATATGCAACACCTGGGATGCATATATATACACAATACACTGTAAGTGCAGCTAACTGACTGACTGTTCTGCCTAATCTATCTAACTCAAATCAAATGACACTGTCTCTCTCTCTCTCTATCTCTCAGCACACCGGAACACACACTACACAGGGCCGCCGTGCAGGCGGCCTTATATAGTGTGGGGTGTGTACTAAATCCCCTGAGCCATAATTGGCCAAAGCCACCCTGGCTTTGGCCAATTACAGCTCTCTCTACTGACGGCGCTGTGATTGGCCAAGCATGCGGGTCATAGTGCATGCTTGGCCAATCATCAGCCAGCAATGCACTGCGATGCCGCAGTGAATTATGGGCCGTGACGCGCCACACGAATTTAGCGCGAACGGCCCATAACGTTCGCAATTCGGCGAACGATCGAACAGCCGATGTTCGAGTCGAACATGGGTTCGACTCGAACACGAAGCTCATCCCTACTCACAAGGAACAGCCATGAAGTCAGGGGAATGCCAATCTGAAATAAAATGAAATAAAAATCGTATCAGTGAATGTATGTTCATTCTGAAACTAGTAATGAGTCATTTATGTACATTAGTTGCAGTCAAAAGTATAAAAGAGATATATATATAGTAATATATCAAAACATCCCAAATTTAGCTGGATTACAGCAAAGGGAATAAACTAAAGAAAAGGGTATATATTAAAGCACAGATATGGAAGTAGGAAAGTGTAAAGAAATAAAAACAACTTCCATGCAAAGGGTATACATAATGAGACTCATATAGAACTTTTTACATTGAAAAAAACGCTTACCTTGTTTAGCAAGCTAAATGTGTGACCGAAAACCTGGCTGTGCAGCAGAAAACTGTTGCATGAGGGGAGTATTTAAGCTAGGATGGGTCAGTGGTAATCAGTTAATTAGTTAATTAATTAGAGTAAGTGGGAACAAGGTGCAAGCGCTAAGAGGTACATAATGCTGTCAGAAAAGTGAAATATGCTGATCAGCTGTACCTAGAGAGATGTGTAGACAACGCTGACCCGACAGAGGGGTGTTCCCCTGGCCAATGCGGCGCCCGGCGTGATCAGCTCGGTGGCGTCAGACGTCGACATGGTCGCCGGCACAACAAAAGGGCAAGCAAGTGCTGGCAAGCTGGTCTGGCCAGACTGCGCATGCGCCGTATCGAGGATGTCCAAGTAGCTGCGCAGTGTGATGCAGCTGAGCTAGATGGAGCGTAGGAGCTGGCAAGATGGAAAGTTATGATTGTGAAGGCTAAAATCTTGGGCACATCCCAGCGCTTGCGCAGCGTATTGCAGCCCTTACAAAGAGAATGCCCTGGGATGTAATAACTTTCAAGGGCACCTTTGTGCTGGGGAGCCTCGATGAGCCACAAATGGGTAAGGCAAAAAACACACACCACAACATGACCATATGATTCTAATAAACAAAAAATATAATAATTCTGGTAGAAAAAGTAAGTATAATTAGAAAATAATTGAGACTAGAGGCTGCCGTCCTTCTTGTACACTCGTATCTTACAAAAAGATGTGGGCCATTTCTACTAGAGCTGAAAAAATAAAAAGAGAAAGAAAGAGAAGAAGAAGAGTTATATTTTACATTTGACATGACTGGATAAACTTGTATAAAACAGATATTCATTCAGGAATATAAAACTGATTTCAAACAACTTATTTCAAACAAGTTATCTATATACACTTACATAATCAGGAAAGAATGAGAGAAGTAAATACCACATACCTATCAAAGATTTAGTGAAAGATTTGATGCAATTATATTAAAGGTCTCTATCAAAGCCCCCAGATGAGAAGCCTGGTAGAAAGGGCTTCAAGTTGTGACCTGGTGGCTGAGCGGCATTCAAATTCAATATCCACCTTAGCTCACGTTGTAGGAGGAGCTTATTCAAGTCTCCTCCTCGCGAGCTAGGGTGTATACGATCAAGTACCACGACCGACACCTTGGGGCATAGCCCAGCATGGGTTTGTAAAACATGCCTCCCAAGGGGGAGGTCTGGATCATTGGTCTGCATAGCTCGAATATGTCAGTAAATCCTCTGCCATAATTTTTGTATGGTTTTCCCAATATAGAAACACTTACAACTGCATAACAGAAGGTAAACCACATATTTAGTCTGACAGTTGGAAAAGTGTTTGAAATTAAAAAGCTTTCCATTAGGTAAACATGTGTTTTCTGGAATCCATATATTGGCAGTACATGCAGGAACCACAGGGAAAGGTACAAAAGGATGGATCTCCACGTTTTGAACCTCGGTACTCACTGCTAACCAGCATGTCACACAGGGAGGTGGCACGTCTGTAAGTGATCGCTGGGGTAGGGGGTACAAACCGTACCACAGGATCCGAGGTTAAAAGGTGCCAGTATTTTTGACAGATCTGTCTCAGTTGAGTATGATCATTAGTATAAGTAGTGATGATTCTTGGGCACTCATTGGGGGGTGTAATCTTCTTTGAAAAAAGAAGACCGTGTCAGCTGTTTGCATCAGCACGGTTAAATGCCTTTTTTAAGCTTTTGCGACTATAGCCCCTTTCAAGCAAACAACGTTTAAGATTATTGGGCTCTCTTTTGAAATCAGAGTGTTCTGAGCAATTGTGTTTAATACGCAAGTATTGGCCATAGGGTATAGATTCAACAAGGGGTCTTGGGTAAAAGCTGGAAGAGTGAAGAATCGTGTTTCCTGCGGTGGATCAACAGAATCCGTTGATGTTGGAGCTGCTGCTCCTGGACCCACCACAGAGGAAGTGCAAGAAAGTGTGAGAATTGTGTTTAGGTGCACACTTATTAGTGGAAGATATAGGAGGGTTGTCGCCATCTTGGCGTCTTTTAGGCCGTCTAGTATGTTTAGAGTGTTTGGAAGATGGATGTGATGTGGTGGATGATGCAGAAGTAGTAGCTGACATCTCCATTTGTGCATAGTTTGATACAGGATTGCACTGAAAACTTCTATTATGACTTTTTTTGATTACATTTATATGCCCTTCCCTCAGAAAAGGCCTATCAAAAATGTATTCTCTTTCTTAGCAAGGATATTTTTATTAAAGAGTTCTTTATGACTTCTTATTTTCTCATTCAGTTCCTGAAAGGATGAATGGCTTTGTAAAGGTTTAATTTGAGAAAACATTTTATTTATATTAGTATCTATATGGACTAAGCGTTTTTGGTACTCTTCGATTAAAAGCCTCATCATACCTGTAGAACAAGATTTTAAATTGTTTTCCCAGGCCATTTTAAATGCAGGGTCAATTCTGACATCTCAAAAGTGGCCTTTTTGGATGTTGAGATATTTAAAGATAACTCTAATATGCTATCATGCAAGCTATTCAGAAAATCCACCGCAGGAAACATGATTGATTCTTCACTCTTCCAGCTTTCACCCAAAACCCCTGTTGAATCTATACCCTATGGCCAATACTTGCGTATTAAATGCAATTGCTCAGAACACTCAGATTTCAAAAAAGAGAGGCCAATAATCTTAAACGTGGTTTGCTTGAAAGAGGCTATAGTCACAAAAGCTTAAAAAAGGCATTTAACCGTGCGGATGCAAACAGCAAACACGATCTTCTTTTTTCAAAGATGATTAAACCCCCCCAATGAGTGCCCAAGAATCATCACTACTTATACTGATGATCATACTCAACTGAGACAGATCTGTCAAAAATACTGGCATCTTTTAACCTCAGATCCTGTGGCGGGACGGTTTGTACCCCCTACCCCAGCGATCACTTACAGACGTGCCACCTCCCTGTGTGACATGCTGGTTAGCAGTGAGTACCGAGGTTCAAAATGTGGCGATCCATGCAGGACCTTTGGTACCTTTCCCTGTGGTTCCTGCATGTACTGCCAATACATGAATTCCAAAAACCACATATATGTTTACCTAATGGAAAGCTTTTTAATTTCAAACACTTTTCCAACTCTCAGACAAAATATGCGGTTTACCTTCTGTTATGCAGTTGTAAATGTTTCTATATTGGGAAAACCATACAAAAATTATGGCAGAGAATTTACCGACATACTGTATTCAAGCTATGCAGACCAATGATCCAGACCTCCCCCTTGGGAGGCATGTTTTACAAACCCATGGTGAGCTATGCCCCAAGGTGTCGGTCTTGGTACTTGATCGTATACACCCTAGCTTGCGAGGAGGAGACTTGAATAAGCTCCTCCTACAACGTGAGCTAAGGTAGATATCAAATTTGAATGCCACTGAGCCACCAGGTCTCAACAAGGCCTTCAACTTGAAGCCCTTTCTACCAGGCTTCTCATCTGGGGGCTTTGACAGAGACCTTTAATATAATTGCATCAAATCTTTCACTAAATCTTTGATAGGTATGTGGTATTTACTTCTCTCATTCTCTCCTGATTATGTATGTGTATATGGATAACTTGTTTGAAAAAAGAATCATGAATGAATATGTGTTTTATACAAGTTTATCCAGTCATGCCAAATATAAAATATGACTCTTCTTCTTCTCTTTCTTGCTCTTTTTATTTTTTCAGCTCTAGAAGAAATGCCTCACATCTTTTTGTGAGATATGAATGTACAAGAAGGACGGCAGCCTCTAGTCTCAATTATTTTCTAATTATATTTACTCTTTCTACCAGAATTATTATATTTTTTTTAAAATTAGAATCATATGGTCATGTTGTGGTGTGTGTTTTTTGCCTTCCCCATCTGTGGCTCATCGAGGCTCCCTGGCACACAGGAGCCCTTGGATGTTATTACATCCCAGGGCATTCCCTTTATAAGGGCTGCAATACACTGCGCGACCGTTGGGATGTGCTCAAGATTTTAGCCTTCGCAGTTATAACTTTCCATCTTGCCAGCTCCTACGTTCCATCTAGCTCAGCTGCATCACACTGCGCGGCTACTTGGACATCCTCGATGCGGCGCATGCGCAGTCTGGCCAGACCAGCTTGCCAGCACTTGCTTGCCCTTTTGTTGTGCCGGCGACCATATCGCCGTCTGACGCCTCCGCCACGCCCCTCTGTCGGGTCAGCGGTGTCTACACATCTCTCTAGGTACAGTTGATCAGCATATTTCACTTTGCTGACAGCATTAAGTACCTCTTAACGCTTGCACCTTGTTCCAACTAACTCTAATAAACTAATTAACTGATTACCACCGACCCATCCTAGCTTAAATACTCCCCTCATGCAACAGTTTTCTGCTGCACAGCCAGGATTCGGTCACACATTTAGCTTGCTAAACAAGGTGAGCGCTTTTTTCAATGTAAAAAGTTCTATATGAGTCTCATTATGTATACCCTTTGCATGGAAGGTATTTTTATTTCTTTACACCTTCTTACCTCCATATCTTTGCTTTAATATATACCCTTTTCTATAGTTTATTCCCTTTGCTGCAATCCAGCTAAATTTGGGATGTTTTGATATATTAATATATCTTTTCTACTTTTGACTGCAACTGATGTACATAAACGACTCATTACTAGTTTCAGAATGAACATACATTCACTGATACGATTTTTTATTTCATTTCATGTCAGATTGGCGTTCCCTTGACTTCATGGCTGTTCCTTGTGAGATTTGATTTGCTGCCTGGTGGAGGCAATACATACCACAGCATATTCTGAAGCATAGTCTGGGGAACGTTCCAGTCTAGGGCTTTTACTTAATGTCCACTAATCTGATGACAAGCTATTTAACTGGCCGAATCCCATGTTTCTGGCACAACATTGCTATTTAACATTCTTTGAGACCTGAGGCTCCATCGCTCTTTAATGTGGCTTGTGCACTATTCCAAAAATGATATTGAAATTGTGAGTATTGTTTCTATCCCATGTTCTGATATGCTCTGCTATGTTCATACACAAATTCACTATGCTAAGTAAACTTATATATAACTTTTATTGTGTGTTTCATTATACTGAAAACAAACTTTTTTCTTTATTAGACATAAACAGTTTGCTTCCACTTAACCCCTGAGGAAGGAAGTGAATACTTTTATTCCTATTCCCCCGTTTTTCCGAAACATGTTGGGATTTTTTGTGATCATAACATCTGCATGACCCCTCTTCTGGAGTCTATATGTGATCCAACAAACAAGCAACTGTATATGCAATATATATCCTATTCTATGCTTTTATGAATAATTAAATTGTATCTTGTAATTGCTATTTTGTAATAAAATGTGTTTGTTTTATATACTCTGGTACTTTTGCTTCTATCGCTTTATCATACTCCTACCCGTACAATCCCTCTACGGGCATCCTTTTTTTACAAATTGTTATAACATGGGATGTGGCAGTTTTTCTGGGGAATTAAATCTTAGGTGATTTCTCTTTATCCATATATTATCCAATACCGAGCCACAGTCATGAAAAAAGTACATAGGATTTTTGATTTCACTGGCTCCATAATTGTCCCAGGTCAGTGGGTGAAATACACAGTTACATAGTAGGTGATGTTGAAAAAAAAAAAAAAGACAAGTCCATCAAGTCAAATTAGCAAATTGGTTTTTCCAATTTTGACTACGTGATATAGGATTTGTGTAACAAGTCTACCTGTCAATGTCTAATTTTCTTGAGTGATAGTCTAATTGACCCATAAAATAAAAAAAGGGCTATCCAGAGATCTTTCATGTTTGCATTCATTCTTGCAGCTCCTTCAAGCTTTGAAGGCCTCCATTATCATAATCCACTGGCTCTGTGTGTAGGTCGGTGTGCTATAGAGCAGGTTATAGCTCAGCCAGCACAGTTCATGGGCTCATGAAGACAGGCGTTGTCAAATACTGGCTTTTGCATTTCATTGCAGTGTTGCTCAAACACATGCGTTCACATGCTAAACACAGCAAAAAGCTACATTTGACCTACTTTGCCTGCACTTCCATTGCATCTCAGCAGGACTTGCGGCTACAACATTGAAGAAAACTGGTATCTGTCCTATCTCATACATCATCAGTACTTACTTTCGCAAGTAGAGTTTCACTGGTGTGTTGTTGAACTTTTGAAATTCGCGCAAAGACTTTATCTCTTTCCAAACTTTTATGAGGGACTTTAGAAGCGTTCGGTCTTTTTCTTGCTCTGAATCTCGGAATTTTCTTGTTTGTCTAGAAACAAAACCGGCATTTTCAAAAAAAGGGGACTTCCAACCCACAACAGCCTGTTATCATGCTTGAAGTGGAAGGTATGATGCACATTTTAGTCAAGCCTTGTATTTAAGGGATTACCTCAAGTTTTGAAAAATGCAATTCTTGAAGAACTTGCTCTTTTCCATGCACACATGGTACCCTAGTTTTTTTCCCCCCTTTGTATGTTTTAGGTTTCAGAATGGACTAAGGCATATAACAGATTTATGCAAGAAACCCATTGTCAGGGTAAAGGAAGTCTGGCGAGATGTGAGCGGCAATTAGTTTAATAAAGTAATTGATAGGTGTAAGGGATAAGGGAAGCCCGGAGCTGTGTATTACAATTGGATAGTTTCACTAAAGACCAAATAGACTGCGCACTTACTTACTCATTTACTAGAATCATAGTTAATCTGGTGAAGCTTCACTTTGTAAAGAATACCCAATCAAGTGCAAAAAAAAAAAAAAAAACAGCATTTTTAATTGCACAAGATTAAATAATCGGAAATCAGCAGAGCTTTAGCACATTCTAATGCTCTAAGGAAAATAAGTGCAACTGCATTTGCAAAGTGCACAGTCTATTTGCCTTTAGTAAATCCACCGCAATGTGTCATGGAAGAGAGCTTGTTTTTCCTATACTGCACCTTCTCTCCATTACTTGTGTCCAGATGGCTGCTGACCAATTCAGATGATTTTGACAATACTCCTATATATACTCCTATCTATGGGCATTGGCAGAGCACACCAAACACAAAAAGACCAATCATGGGGAGTGGTTGGCCATGGTGGAAAATGTTGTCTAACTGCCATTTTTTTGCTCGGCGGTAGAGTTCTCCTCTAGCGCACAACATAAATATCCAGTACTTTCAACACACCAGGGCACAGATCTACCCCATATCTTACAGTTTAAAGTATCCATGCACAGCAGTGGTACTGTGTGTACATACAATAACATCTCTGTGGGAAGGTGTGTGAAAATGTGTACAATCTTGAGCCCTACATGTTTGATGTGACCAAGCAGTTACTAACAATATAATAATCAGGTCATATGAACCCTGAAAGTACTGGGCGCCAAAACACAGACTCCCGGTTAGTAATTGCTGTCACGGAACACAGATAACATAAAGCAGTGTAGCAAAAACAATGCTAAGCCAAAACTCTTAATTGTCAAGGGTAGTGCCACAGCTAAACACATATGGGCTCTGTAAAAAAAAGTTCCTTAACTCTAATTCTGTAGTTATACCTCCAGACTCTGCAGCATCCCCAACAGCATACCCACCATGTAACTAAAACAACCAACTCTCATAGCCCCACCTGCAGACTAATGCCCCCCTCTCCTGCACAGTGTGTCTTGACTTCTCTAGGATAAACAATTTAGTTGCTCATGTGCCCAAGGTAATGGTGACGATAGGTGGACATGGCAATATAAAGCCTGTCTCGAGTAAGAGTTCCAAAAGTAACCTCTGCTACATTACTGACCAAGGAGCAGACATAGAAATACCATTCCACTGCTCACAAATTCTGTAGCTAAAACATAATCTCCCATTTGAAACTACTCAAATACACATATCACCCCCTTCACAAAAGTTTTAAAGCTTAGCTCGCATATGAGGTTTTTAGCACTGCATTCTATATACACTCACCGGACACTTTATTAGGTACACCTGTTAAGTTGGTAACACAAATTGCTAATCAGCCAATCACATGACAGCAACTCAATGCATTTAGGCATCTAGACGTGATGAAGACAACTTGCTGAAGTTCAAACCAAGCATCAGAATGGGGAAGAAAGGGGATCTAAGTGAGAGAAAATATCCCGTGAGCGGCAGTTGTTGATTTCAGAGGAGAATGGGCAATAGAAAAGCAACAGTACCTCAAATAACCACTTGCCAAGGTATGCAGAATACCATCTAAGGCAGTTCTGAAGGCAAAAGGGGGTCCAACCTGGTACTAGCAAGGTCTACCTAATAAAGTGGCCAGTGAGTGCATATCCTCTGGTCAAAAAAAAAGTTAAAACTGAAACTTAACATAAATTAGAAAAAGCACACTGTTCACATAACAATGTCAGCAATACAATAGTTATCAGAAGACTTAAAAAAAAATCATTTGGAAATTTAAAAAAAAATGGAAAATAATGGATATAAAATAGGAAAGCAGTTTTGTATGACGAGCTCTGTTTTGGGCCCAATAGTATGATTTCAATTATAGCCATCTCCCCAGCACATTTATTTCATAGCAGTGATTTAAAACCACACACAATTGAAACCATTTATTTTCAATATGCCACATTTTCAGCCTATTTGAAAAACACTTCTTCTATGAGGTCATCCCAACGAATAGAGGCTCTGCAGAGACAGAGGGATTCTCCTGGCTCTTATAAGAGGGCTGCATGGAACAATTTCTGTAGAGACTGCTGCATTTAAAACATATGCTGGCCCCACAAATACACTGGAAAATAAAAAAACTTTTTAATAGAGACTTTAAACAGGCACTACAAAGTTAACACCATGAAAAAACTCTTTACAGGCTAATTTAACAAAGCAGTACCATTGCCAATATGGGTATATTGCAGTATTTACAAAACCCATCTTTTTCTAGTTAATCAAATTCCCATCAGATGCTTTGGGTTAATGTACTATGCCATGAACGAACTTGACTGTGTTTTAGTAAACCAAAATATTTATAGTATTAATAGCCTAAAGTGTAGTTCTAGATAAAAGTTGTTGTTTAGTTTTGAGTAGAGTAGCAAAATGCCCCGTACACACGATCGGACTTTCCGACACAACAAAACCGTGGAATTTTGTTAGAAGGTTGTTGGCTCCAACTTGTCTTGCATACACACAGTCACACAAATGTTGGCCAACAATTACGGACGTAGTGACGTACAAGACATATGGCGAGCCGATAGAAAGGAAGTTCAATAGTCATGCGATATCTCCATTACGAACGCTATTTTTACAAGACCGAGCGCTTCCAGCTAGTACTTGATTCCGAGCATGTGTGGAATTTTGTGTGATGGACTTGTGTACATACGATCAGAAAGTCCGACAACAAAATTTTGTTGGCGGAAAATTTGAGAACCTGCTAGCCAACATTTGTTAGCGGAAAGTCCGACAACAAATGTTCGATGCAGCATACACACAGTCGGACTTTCCGCCAACAAGCTCACATCCAACATTTGTTGTTGGAAAGAGTTAAGAGTTATGCCGCGTACACACGACCGGACTTTACGGCAGACTTTGTCCGGCGGACTTTGACGGATTTTACGACAGACTTTCCGAATGAACAGACCTGCCTACACACGATCAACCAAAGTCCGACGGATTCATACGTGATGACGTACAACCGGACTAAAACAAGGAAGTTCATAGCCAGTAGCCAATAGCTGCCCTAGCGTCGTTTTTTGTCCGTCGGACTAGCATACAGACGAGCGGACTTTTCGACCGGACTCAAGTCCGTCGAAAAGATTTGAAACAGGTTTCATTTCTAGGTCCGTCAAACTTTTGGGGAAAAAAAGTCCGCTGGAGCCCACACAGGACCAAGTATGCCGTAAAGTGCGGTCGTGTGTACGCGGCATTAGAAGCTCTATGTTTTTTAATGCATAATAAATACAATAGCTCAGCAGGTAGGACTGCCCCATCCACACTGAATCTGTGGATGGGAGAATCTGTTCATTTTTTTTCATTTAACCTACTGGTTGAACAAAAAAAATGAATCATGTATGGCCTGCTCTAGGCTTTACCCTCACCTCCTGTTCCTGTGACGATTGTAAAACTTTGCATTTCTCATGACTATGTCTTTTATATTCAAAAGTGCAAAAAAAGATATGCACTTTAATCAAAAAAATCGCTTAAAAAAGGTATATTCATTCTATATAAATTCAATGTTCTGTCCACTGAGGCATTATGTGCGCATACAAACAACAAAAAAAACACAATGGACCTTATTTATCAAATTTTTATTAAGAATGGTTTCTGTGTTGCTCAACTGCACTGGAAATAAAAAGATGAACAACATTTTTATTGTAATTGGATAGTTAGCTGTAGTTAATCACATTAAAGTGGTAGTGAAGTCTTACCTTAACTTGTACCTACAGGAAAGCTTATGAAAAGGCATACCAGTAGGTACAGTGAATATCTTCTAAACTTGCGCCATTTAGAAGATATTTCCAACAGCTGTAGCCACTGACGTCGTTGGCACATGCGCTGTAGCTCTGCATTCTGGGCATAAGCAGTGTGCCAACAATGCAGAAAGCTCTGAGCAACGAGTGATGTCATCATGTCCCAGCCATTCAAACGGCCAGATAGCGCAAACCTGGATGGAAGACCAGGTGGAGATGGAAGCACCAGCAGCGGCGACAGCACCCACTGGAGAGCTCCATTATATGCAGAGTAAATTGATACCCAACATGTCACACTTCAAAATTGCACCCGGTCGTGGAATGGCGGCAAACTTTTACCCTTAAAAACCTCCATAAGCGAGGTTTACAAAATTCTATAGGTTGCATGTTTTGAGTTACAGAGAAGGTCTAAGGCTAGAATTATTGCTCTCACTATCAATCACGATGATACCTCACATGTGTGGTTTGAACACCGTTTACATATGCGGGCGCTACTCATGTATGCGTTCGCTTCTGCACGCGAGCTCGGTGGGACAGGGAGAGTTAAAAAAAAAAAAATGTTTTTTTTTTTTCTTATTTATTTTACTTTCTATTCTTTATTTTTATACTGTTCTTTAAAAAAAAAATGTGTCACTTTTATTCCTATTACAAGGAACGTAAACATCCCTTGTAATAGAAAAAAGCATGACAGGACCTCTTAAATATGAGATCTGGGGTCAAAAATAACTCAGATCTCATATTTTACACTAAAATGCAATAAAATAAATAAATAAATGTAGTTTGAAAAAAAAAAAAAGTCCCATTAAGAGCATTGGGCGGAAGTGACTTTTTGACGTCTCTTCCGCCCTGCAATGGTATGGAGGCGGGTGGGGGCCATCTTCCCCTCACTCGGCTCCATACCACACAGGGAGAAAGATTCAATCGCCTCCGCCACTACCGATGGCTCCGGTAAGTGGCGGAGGGCAACAGAGTGCGGCGGGAGGGCCCTCTCCTGCCACCAATAAAAGTGATCTTGCGGAGAATCCGCCGCAGAGACCAATTTTATCTGAAACCAGACCACCTGCTGAAGAAGAGGATACTGGGGTTATGGTAGCTAGCTGCTGCCATAGCAACGATATTCCTCTTCAAAGTGCTGACATATAACGACGGGGGGCGGTCGGCAAGTGGTTAAATAGCTGAAGATGTGACTTTTTGTCAAATGTAGATGGCCATATGTCATCTACAGTATGTCAAACTGAAACCACCTTCCCTAGACAGGGCTAGATATACCATGACCCGGAAAAATTTAGAATGTTCACAGGCTTATTGTAATTGGTTTCTGCTGTTGTAGGGCAATTATTATGAAAATCACTTTGATAAATGGGGTCAAGTAGTACAGTGATAGATACAAGACAACCAGATTCTGTTCAAAGTAAAGCAGCAATACAAATAAGATTGTTGCCAGACCAGGATGTTGTCTATGTTGACTGGCAGGCAGAAGACAACTGGCTGAAAGTCTTTGGGGGCAACAATCAATTGGACAAGTTAACTGGACTTAGAAGGTTTGTTGCCACAAGGGCAGCTGGGTCCTGGTTGCATATCCAACTGATCTTTATATTCTATATAGGAATATCTATGGACGGCACATAGGTTCAATCCCGAGCAGATGACCAGAAATTCCTCAGTAATTATGGGTGGGATAGAACATAAAACACACAGACAGAAAACACCAAATACACTTCGCAGAACAACCAAGTTTACTATTTAAAAAAAATAAATAAAAATCCACTCAGTGTTTAAACAGATCCAGGATTGTGGAATAATAAGCAAGTTATGTAAACATTATTATTATTTTTTTTTTTATTAAGCAGCCTGTACTTTACTATATCTCATTTAGGAATGTAATCTAGAACATATGTTGTGTGATGTTGGTTATACTCTATATGAAAAATCGGCCGAACCCATTTTCGAAAAACGAACATTCGGACGTGAGCGCAAACGATAGTGCCATCATGTAATGACTGATAAATCGTTCAGTGGACATAAATGCATTTTTTGTTCGTTTTATTACATTTACCTAGTGCAGACAGTTCAGACGGGAAACACATTAACCTTTCAATTTATCATTCGTTACAAAATTTCCAAACTTCATTTCTTCGGCTCAGAAACGCCCCAACGATTATCGATTTTGTGCCCATTAAAAAAAACCCGAAAAACGAACAAACTCTCTAAATGACTGAATTTTGGCCGATTTTTCCTATAGTGTATGGCCAGCATAAGTCTTATAAATAAAAACAGGTCTAATACAGGAGAAATGGAAAATAACTTAGACTTTCATGGATATGATACTTTTGATGCTTTATAGATGGAGTAATTCTACCCAGAAATTTTTCCCAGTTCTATTAATATTTACATACTTTACCATCCAGAATGATACCACAAAAACAGTTAAAGTGGAACTTCAGTCAGTTTTTCATCTTTCCATCTAATAAATCTTCTGCCCTTGTTGTTTTAACTTTGGATAGTAAAACATTTTCTTTCTGCCAGTAAATACAGCCCACTTCCTGTTTCTTGTCTGGTCATTAGCCTAGGCCAGTGATGGCGAACCTTGGCACCCCAGATGTTTTGGAACTACATTTCCCATGATGCTCATGCACTCTGCAGTGTAGTTGAACATCATGGGAAATGTAGTTCCAAAACATCTGGGATGCCAAGGTTCGCCATCACCGGCCTAGGCTTATGACATCATGCTCAGCTCTTTCTCACTCTGGTGAGAGTTTGCCAGGAAGGGAGGGCGGGGGAGTCATAAGAGGGCCAACAAGAGCTGCAGAGCTGGAGGTGTGTCTGGTTAAATCCAGGAAGTGAACAGACAGTGGCTTCAGCTGCCCACGGTTAAAATGGATGCAGCCAGACTCCGTGGAGGGAGATTTCTGCAGCATATTTGGCACGTACAGAATCACAGTATATATAAAATAATATGTAAAGTGGTTGGAGGGAAGCTTCAATGGCAAAGATGTTTTTATTACAAATTAGGTGAGCAGACTGCAGTTTCTCTTTAAGTACCTCCACCATAGTGACATGTTTTGGGAACATGTTCCTTCTTCTAAAGAAGGGGTACAGTTCTAAAACATGTAAGTATATGTGTATATATATATATATGTAAGTATGGAGGTACTTTACCACTCACAATTTCAGTTCTCCTCCTGTACAAGCTTGGGATGTGGTTGACATTGAAGTTTTCTTCCATTTGGTGCTTCCAATGTCAACCAAAGAGAATCCATCTTGGCTTGTGCACTTCACAATTTCCGGCTACCTAGTGAGTGTGTCTCAACTGCTGCTCCTTGGGATGACGTGACCTGGTGATATGTCATGATCAAGTCACCTTTTTGTATTTGTATATTAACCATTTTACATTAAATTAAACTGGTCTTACTGAACTATCCAGTGCATGTCATTTCTGTTTCTGTTTTTTCAGGCATACATATGGCCTTTGGATATACACAAACTCGATTCTTTCCTTTATAAAGACAGCCATAGAACTGCTGAACCAGCTGAATTTCCATCCAACTATGGGCAGGCTGACTGTACAGAAGTCAATCTCCTGATTGACTTTTATACAACCAGCCTGTAGCTTTGTTTTTTATATTAATCAGTGCTGTCAGATATAGCCAGCAACACTGATCATTGTATTCTGACAGTGGAAACTCTCCCCACTGTCCGAATTTTATAGTTCCGTGGGAGGGATTCCCCCATTAACCCAGAGTGGATCAAATAATTTTTTTTTGTTCAACCTTCTGGTTGAACGAAAAATAAATAAATTAAAAGCCTGGCCTGCCTAAGCCTACACACAATGGAACATGGGAGACAGGCTGCACAGCACAAAATCATATGAGAAGAGGCTGTTGACCTACCTAGAAGCAATGTAAAAATATACTTTAAGTGACTATATAAAACCCTTATTAGGTAAACTGAATGACTTTCAGAATTTAGCATGGTTGCAATATTAAATATATAGCATGAGCAGTTCACAGACCAATTTTTCCTGCAGTTTTAAGCTGTTAATTTAAATATTTTTACAAATGGAATACCTGATGTCCAGCTTATATTCATGAATACTTTGTTCAGTTTTAGTGCTGGAGCCATGGGTTCCTCCTGCAGAAATGTCCTGTACAGCATTCCTTAGTGCATGCAACTAAAAGACAAGAAATAAGCACAAACAGTAAGGCGGGGATGTCTGTTTCATTATAAATTAGCTGCCAACTATTAAGATTTCATAGTCTGATAATGGAATAATAATGTACAATTCTCTCTCTAATAATCAGTGTTGAGGACAGAGAGTCAACTTCAATCAAAGTCTTTTGTTGTCACACTGGAGCAAAGGGAACAGTCTTCGAAGAATATTGGTCTTTTGTATTTAAAAAGAAAACACATATCATAAAACCTTTGGGGCATCACTGAATACACATTACAATCAAAATAAAATATTCCATCTCTAGTACAAACTTTTTTTGAAAAGAGAAGGAAGGGGTTAGGACTTCTGTCAAGTCTTAAATGCTGTCTGTGTTGCCATAGATTTTGATTCACTTTCCGTTTTGTCTCACACCAGTCACCTAGACTGGAGATCCAATAAAACCCAGACAGGGGTTCTAAAGGCTGCCATACACGGCCTAAATTCGGGCAGTTGGTGCCCCTGTCGGCAAACATTGTCTTGACAAAAGTTGACTGAAGATCGGCTGGCTTTTATCATAGGAGCCAGGTGAAAAACTGTCGTCCAAACAGCACCTGAATCCAATCAGATGCTTTCTCTGTTTGGGTAATCAGACAGCCACGAGTTCCAGCTTTTAAAATACAATACGTGAAGAGGAGATTGGTCAATCCATGCTGTTTAGCGTGGATTGAGGAAACTGATGGATTTTTTTCGCTTGGCCTGGCTAATTGAAAAAAAAAAAAAAAAAAAAAAAATTCTATAAGAGCTTGTCCAGCTTAATCCATCTTCACCCTGCTAGAAAATGTATTCTATTTGACAGCCCTCAATAGAAAGGAAGAAGAAATCCAATAAACTCACAGAGGTTCAAACTCTTCCCCACACTAAGGAAAGTTTTGGTTGGAGTTGGGCTTAAAATATACAGTGCCTTGAAAAAGTATTCATACACCTTGAAATTTTCCACATTTTGTCATGTTACAACCAAAAATGTAAATGTATTTTATTGGGATTTTATGTAATAGACCAACACAATGTGGCACATAATTGTGAAGTTGAAGGAAAATGATAAATGGATTTCAAATTTTTTTTACAAATAAAGATTTGAAAAATGATAAATGGTTGTCTATATGTTTTACAAATATCTGAAAAGTGTGGCGTGCATTTGTATTCAGCCCTCTGAGTCAATACTTTGTAGAACCACCTTTCGCTGCAATTACAGCTGAAAGTCTTTTTGGGTATGTCTCTACCAGCTTTGCACATCTAGAGAGTGAGATTTATGCCCATTCTGCTTTGCAAAATAGCTCAAGCTCTGTCAGATTGGATGGAGAGCGTCTGTGAACAGCAATTTCCATGTCTTGCCACAGATTCTCAATTGGATGTAGGTCAGGACTTTGACTGGGCCACATTAACATGCTTTGATCTAAACCATTCTATTGTAGCTCTGGCTGTATGTTTAGGGTCGTTGTCCTGCTGGAAGGTAAACCTACTTCCCAGTTGCAAGTCTTTTGCAGACTAACAGGTTTTCTTCTAAGATTTCCCTGTATTTGGCTCCATCCATCTTCCCATCAACTCTGACCAGCTTCCCTGTTCCTGCTGAAGAAAAGCATCTCTACAACATGCTGCCACCACCACATTTCACAGTGGGGATAGCGTGTTAAGGATGATGTACAGTGTTAGTTTTACACCATTTTGCTTTTAGGCCAAAAAAAAAAAAAAGGTAAAATTTTGGTCTCATCTGACCAGAGCACCTTCTTCTACAAGTTTGCTGTGGATCTCTGCAGCTCCTCCAGAGTTACCATGGGCCTCTTGGCTGCTTCTCTGATTAATGCTCTTCTTGCCTGGCCTGTCAGTTTAGGTGGACAGCCATGTCTTGGTAGGTTTGCAGTTGTGCATTACTCTTTCCATTTTTGGATGATGGATTGAACAGTGCTCCGTGAGATGTTCAAAGCTTGGGATATTTTTTTATAACCTGTGTTGGTCTATCACATAAAATCCCAATAAAATATATTCACGTTTTTTCAATGTAACATGACAAAATGTGGAAAATTTCAAGGGGTATGAATACTTTTTTCAAGGCACTGTATTAGCAAACATATGAAATCTTATTGTGCTGCAAGAATCTCTCCCTCTACAGCAGGGGTCTCCAAACTTTCTAAACAAAGGGCCAGTTTACTGTCCTTCAGACTTTAGAGGGGCTGGACTAAGACAGTGGGAATAGCAAATGTCCCATCGCTGGTGTCAGTGGGAAGAATAGTCCCTCATCATTGGTGTCAGTAGAAGGAATAGTCCCTCATCATTGGTGTCAGTAGAAGGAATAGTCCCTCATCATTGGTGTCAGTAGAAGGAATAGTCCCTCATCATTGGTGTCAGTAGAAGGAATAGTCCCTCATCATTGGTGTCAGTAGATAGGAATAGTCCCTCATCATTGGTGTCAGTAGAAGGAATAGTCCCTCATCATTGGTGTCAGTAGAAGGAATAGCCCCTCATCATTGGTGTCAGTGGGAAGAATAGTCCCTCATCATTGGTGTCAGTGGAAGGAATAGTGCCTCATCATTGTTGTCAGTGGAAGGAATAGTTCCTCACTGTTGGTGTAAGTGGCAATAATAATGCCTAATTATTGGTGTCCGTGGGAGGAATAGTGCCCCATCATTTGGTGTCAGTGGGAGGAATACTGCCCCAAGGACCAGATAAAGGCAAAGGCCTGTATTCGGGCCCCGGGCTGCAGTTTGCAGACAACTGCTCTAACAGGGCAGCAAGATATGATTAAAACATGGATGGGCAACCTTGGCACTCCAGGTGTACTGAAACTACAACTCCCATCATGCCGCTGCCTCTGGGAGTCATAGCTGTGTCTGTCAGTCCTACAATGCCTCATGGAACTTGCAGTTCCACAACAATTGGAGTTGATTACCACTGGATTATAGGCAGTGTCAATCAGAGGCCAAATAACCCTTTAGGTGTTTCCAGGAAAAGAAACAGCACATCTATGTACTGTTAGTCTCATTTATAAAAGAGAGCGGATAACTATATTAGCTATCCATTGATCCCCATTGCGCTATGCACATCACGGCTCCACATTTTAAGGCTCATTTAAAGCATAAGTTCACCTTTATAAACATGTTCCACCTGTTTATAGGTTGGAATATGTAACATACTCCCAATGCTGCAGCCGCTGCTCAATGCGTGCCCCCCCCCCCGTGACAGCAATATGGGGGGGGGAAGTTCCCCATAGTAGCTGTCACTTTTTAAAATCAGCGCGGCCATCAGGGCTCTGCCCACACGGCCGCATCATTCATTCACACAGCTCTGCCCAATGCCCCCCTCCCTGCGACAGCAATACAGGGAAAAGTTCTCGGTACCAGCTGTCACTTTTTGAAATCGGCTTAGGCTCACAGATCTGCTGATTGCTGGTAAAATGCTTTACAGGCGGCAAAAAAAAAAAAAAAGTTTTTTTTTTACTTGCAAAAAAATGTGCATTTATTATTTTTTTCTAAAAAGTGAACTTGACCTTTAAGCATTGCAGCCCACAATGTGTAAGTGGTGGAGCCCTATGAAGTTCTCTCTGCTTGTCGCATTTTTTTTTTTGTAAACAACTACTTTTTTCATTTATCAGTTCTCCTGGCTCTGGGACTCTGAGCGCAGAGCACATTTGTAAAGCACGTGTTTTTTTTTTTTTATGTATTTTACAGCAGCCGTATGGCCATGCTGTTGCTTTTTAAATGAGCCTGGATGATGGAAATTTACCCAACAAAGAACAGTAAGGACTTGCGGTTGGGGGGGGGGGGCCTTGCGGCTAAGCCACCTTTTTACAGCTCCTCAATTGCCGCCGTCCCCCCTAATAACTGTGTGCAATGCAAGTGGTTGCTGCATGGTAGTTGGGCATTTTGGTGGTTAAAACAGGCGGGGAGGAGGTGACACAGCACCTTATCGTCTGTCAAATACCTCTGATCCAGGCTTGGATCACATTTCAGAGTGGTGGCAATCCCTGAACCATACTAAAACTTTTTGCAGTTAGTGTTCCAAGTGAAAATCAAAGTCAGAACCCCAGCGCTGCAAGGCAAGATTTGCAAATCCTCAATAAAACTATATTTGATTAAAAAAAAAGGGATGTACAATTTGTAAAATGCAACAATTTGTGTATACGGGTGGTTTTAGAAAAAACATGGCAAGAGAATTCAAAATAACAAAAAAAAAAAAAAAAAGAATTATGTCTGCAATATAACATTTCAGTATTGGCTCATGAATTAATCTGGAGAATGTTTGAGGTTAGATTACATATGTTATGTAATACTGGCTATAAATAATAGCCCAGACTGTTACAGTGTACATGATATTTCCTGTGTATGACAGTAAAATACCCAGCACAGCTGATGAGTGTACAGATAAAAGCACATACCTTGTCTGTCAGGAGCTTGGCCAGGTTCTTCTGCTTCCTCCCCAGATACTGATCATATAGCTGGCTCAGCTTGTTGGCTAGGACATGCTCCCGACTGAAAAGGGGATGATGGGTAAACACAATTCCGGAAATATCTATGTCCAGCTGAAACTCTCCCAGTAGTCCCCCGGTCCCCACCATGTATTGGCTGGATTTCTTAGATGGAATAGCCTGTGAAAAAAGAAACTCAAGTTGGGTTGATATAAACAAAAACAGAGATAACCTGAAATGTAATGTTATCATTTAAAGTGAATTCAATAAGCAATTTTCTTCCCTTCAAAGAAGGGAAGAAAATAGCTCGATTCCCCCATCACATTAGTGAGATATATAAAGCGGAAGCTTAGTCCCCAATCTAAGCTACCTTAAAGGACAAGGGTGATTGGACTATTGCGGTACAAGTGAATTCAATATAAATATGAACAATTGTATAGAAAATTATATAAAAAGTTTATTAATACATATTTACTACAAGCAAATGACAAAGGACAGATTAAAAGCATAGTAACAATCCAGGAGTATCACCAAAATAATGGTCCCCAATAGGGGAAGATCACAATGGGATAGTTGATCACGGATAACGCCTCAACTAGTTTTGCGGACTATGGCCGCTTCATCAGGAGAATATCAGTACCCAGCATACCCAGAGTACAGGACATCACCAGAGGGTCACCCGCAGCGACTAGGGGGGGATTTGCAAGTCAATGGACTGGTATCTTGTGTATAGATATGTTGCAGTTAACGGGTCCCGGGATGTCAAGGCCAGCTGGGAATAGGGGTGAACATGCCCAGTAGGGATTTGCGCTGCTCTGGGGAAGACAGCAGAAAGGCGGAAAATGGGAGTGCAAAAATACACACACTTCTGGCCAAAGAGCGCAACTGATAGTGGTGCTAAGGTTTGCAGATCCCGGGCCGAGCGTCCATTTTGCACTCCCATTTTTTTTGTATTTTTGCACTCCCATTTTCTGCCATAGTCCGCGATCCATTGTGATCTTCCCCTATTGGGGACCATTATTTTGGTGATACTCATGGATTGTCACCATGCTTTTAATCTGTCCTTGGTTATTTGCTTTGTACTAAATATGTATTGAAAATTATATAAAAAGTTTATTAATACATATTTAGTACAAAGCAAATAACCAAGGACAGATTAAAAGCATGGTAACAATCCATGAGTATCACCAAAATAATGGTCCCCAATAGGGGAAGATCACAATGGATCGCGGACTATGGCAGAAAATGGGAGTGCAAAAATACAAAAAAAATGGGAGTGCAAAATGGACGCTCGGGCCGGGATCTGCAAACCTTAGCACCACTATCAGTTGCGCTCTTTGGCCAGAAGTGTGTGTATTTTTGCACTCCCATTTTCCGCCTTTCTGCTGTCTTCCCCAGAGCAGCGCAAATCCCTACTGGGCATGTTCACCCCTATTCCCAGCTGGCCTTGACATCCCGGGACCCCTTAACTGCAACATATCTATACACAAGATACCAGTCCATTGACTTGCAAATCCCCCCCTAGTCGCTGCGGGGGACCCTCTGGTGATGTCCTGTACTCTGGGTATGCTGGGTACTGATATTCTCCTGATGAAGCGGCCATAGTCCGCAAAACTAGTTGAGGCGCTATCCGTGATCAACTATCCCATTGTGATCTTCCCCTATTGGGGACCATTATTTTGGTGATACTCCTAGATTGTTACTATGCTTTTAATCTGTCCTTTGTCATTTGCTTTGTAGTAAATATGTATTAATAAACTTTTTATATAATTTTCAATACAATTGTTCATATTTATATTGAATTCACTTGTACCGCAATAGTCCAATCGCCCTTGTCCTTTAAGGTAGCTTAGGTTGGGGGCTAAGTTTCCACTTTATATATCTCTTCAATTCTGGATGATGGTACAAATTTTTATGTAATAATAGAAGATTTTTTTTTATTACTGTTGTAGAGGCCACACCAATATTCCCATCACATTAGTGTTGATGGGGGAACCCCTACTGCTGGGCTATTGTAATCGAACAGCGGAAGGTTTCCCTGCCATCAAAATACAATGATTAGTGCTGCCAGTTATAGCCAGCAGCAGTAATCGTACAAAAAAAAAACCCTGAAAGGCTGGTTGCCCTGAAGTCGACCGATAGATTGACTTCAGTACAACCAGCCTGCCCAAAAATGGATTGAAATTCTTCAGATTCACTGGCCAAATTTCGATCTATGGCTGGCTTAAGTCACAAGGTGAGAGGCAGTGGTAGGAAACGGATTAGAAAAGCAAAATGAGCCAGATGAACTATTGTCAGTGCACCCAAAAAATTGACACACAGAAACCTGCTTTTTTGGATGTGCCCAATAAGGTTTTTAAATGAACGAAATGACTAGTGCAGCAATTGTTAGAAAAAAAACCTAATTGTGAATTTTCACACAAAAAAGACAATCTGCACCAAATAAATAATGGTCCCAAAAACAAATTTGTTGGCGCAATAGGTGTGGAGTAGTATGCCCAGAAGATAATGGTGCGCGCAAATAAACTATAAGAGTTGCATCAAATACCTGTAAGGCTGGGTTCACACATATGCGATGCGGTAACCAGCGCGGGTTACTGCATCGTATGTCTCTCGCAGGCAGTTCACACTGCCCTATGCGAAACGCTGCAGGTGTCTAAACAAAGTTAATGACACCCCCAGATCAGTTCGCAGATCACAGTGTGAACTGGGACTAGGGGCAGGAATCGGATTGCATGGGTGTGAACACCCATGCGATCTGATTCCAGTGCGGACCAAAAAAGGGGTCCTGCACCATTTTGGTCCAAATGCGATGCAAATTCAGCCATACAATCTGCATGCCTGAATTTGCATCACACAGACATCGCATGTGATCGGCACAGCAATGCGGTGTGAATCACATGCGATGTCTGACATCGGAATAGTGTGAACCCAGCCTAAATGTTACACTTACATGTTAGCTTTACTTCACCGGCATGTTCTTAACATAAGAAAATATCTGTATGTACCTGAGACATCCCCAGAGAGCAACCCCCCCCCCCTTCATTCCTCCCCCACCATTATCCCCCTTTTTCTTCCCTCGCTCTCTACTTTCCGCTATCCTTATTCCCCCCTACTTATTCCATGAAGGCTGCCTTGCTATCTGATAACTAGCGCTATGATCTTGTGTCGTATTTATCCTGGACAGCCAGCTCAATCAGCTAACTATATGTCAAACTCTAATTTGAATATTACATTAGAATGGTTCTCTTCTTACACGATTTGGATTTTCTGACTCACATCTGTCTAGGCTCTATGCAATGCCATTTCTATGCTCATATACTGTATACGTTGAGAAATATGGAAATATAATGCAGTTACTTATTCTTTGCTTTTGATTTTCAAGTCAGTGTTTCATACCATTCTCTGTAAAAAGGGTTTCCATAAATAAACAAAGACATTCCAAAATAAATCAACAAATATAAAGTGCAAAAGTACAGCCTGTCCCCCCAAATACGTCACTGCTAACGAAACGTGTAGGGCATGGACTTTTATGGTGTCATAATGCATGACCTGCCGATCGCTGACAGCGTTCCGTCCATGTGAACCATCGACCTGCTGCTTCATCCCTGCTTTATTGGATTACTTGTCAATTGAAGTACTACGAGATTTGACAATAAAAGGTGTACGTTTTTAATGGGCTTCACAATGGAGGTGTATTTCTTTACCCTTCGGTACCCTACATCATATACTGCTAAGCGGTGATGCCCAGTGGAATTTCACCTTGGTGATTTACCACATGTGTGTCTGCCCATTATAATCTATGGTGAAACTATTCCAGTATGAGGCGCCTGGTAACTATTAACTTTCCATTTTTCTTGCACATATATTTTCCTGGAGGATCATGCACTTTGGATGTTCTGTGATGGGACTTTACTTTTTATGAATGGACTACATAAACATATTTTTCAACACCTGATGCAATGATTTTTTGATACTCGGTTCTATAATTTGCTTTTTATATTTGTTGATTTATTTTGGAATGCCTTTATTGATTGCACTTTAACAACGGTTATTTGTTGGTATTTTATGCACTTTTAATTTGTAGCGCTGTTTCTTTGTTTCTTTGTATTAGGGACTGGTATCACAGTTTTTCAACAAGTTCTTCATTTTTCTCTATTTATGGCCTAGTGTGGATTTGCACATATACTGTTTCCACGAATAAAGCATTAAAAAAAAAGAAAATATACCTGATAAAACCTCAAGTCAAAAAAAGGAAATAGTACAAGCAGTCAGGTTAGCCCAGGGCTAACGTTACGTGATGTTGTCAATGTAACTCGCAACTTTTTCAGGGGGCAAATTCTATTGTAGGAGTTTACACAGAAGGGTCCCGCTGTTGGAGTATTAAAGCCTTAAAAATATCTAAGACTAAAGCATCACTTTTGGATGGACTGAAACTAAGAAATGTGTTGCCTTGTATTAGTATAGGTGGTACGTGGTCAATGCAAAAAATCATTATGTGGCATAGAACTCCCAAAATAAGTGAAAACAGCTATAAAGAGACAGAAGATGGCGTAGAGCCCCTGCTTTCAGAATAAAATGCCTAAGCAGGGAGGATTAATTTATCCACCTCATATGAATGGATTTTGATTTCTTTCATTCAGCCTGGTGGCTAAACTAGGAAAAAAAAAAAAACATCTATGGCCAGTCTAAGAAATTAACAGTTTACTGTATTATTTTATTAAAACAGACAGGCTTTATTTAATAATGAAATTCTATTATGAACAGTAGTTTAAACTGACCAATTAGAATTCAGCTTTAAACAGTTTATCCTTATCATGTAAACGGATGTGTGATTGGCTACCATAAACCAGTACTATGTTTACATACCTTTAAATAAAGGGTCTCCAGTGCTGGGTCTAAGTCTTCATGCAGAGTAAATATAGGCGGTCTTGTGGTTGAAGTTTTTATAGGATTAGGCAAGGCTAAAATGTTTCCATCATCACCAAACCATTTCTTTCCCTGTGTGCAAATGTGCAACACAAATACAATGAAGTGTACAAAAGGTGACAAGCCACAGTCATTCCAGAATACACAGACCCTATTAATACAGTCAGCCAACAGCAAAATAAATACAAGTATGGACGAAGAGGGATAAGTACAATAGCTAAATCAAAGACGAATATTTAGTATTACTCGTAAGCAGTCATTTGAACTGCAGCAGGTAACAATGAAAGACTTACAAAAAGTAGTGCCAACTAATGCGCTATTTACAAATGCATGCCTATAATTTACACAAGGCATTGCAGATTATACTGTATTATATGCAGCTGTGCGATTCATATAACATATAGGAAATGGAATTATACAGAATGACACTTTATATCCCCCCCATCCCTCACTGTCTTCCATGTGTTGTTTGTATGGTTTTAAATCCACCTTATAGCATCGCAATATGTACTGATTGCAGCAAACTGTTGTAATTGTTAATCTGCCATGTTTACGATTTCTATTAAAGCTGGCCATAGATGGATTGAAATTCTGCCGGTTCAGTAGGAACTGGACACAATTCCATCCATCTATGAGCAAACTGGTTGTAGTGAAGTTGTTCCATCGATGGACTTCAGTACAACCAGCCTATGGGTTTTTTCGCCCCAATTACTACCAGTGGCTATAGCTGCCAGCAGTGGTCATTGTATTTGATTGGTGGAGAAGGCTCCCCGCCGGCAAAACGCAGTAGTGCTGCAAGAGGGATTCCCCCATCAACACCGACTACGTTGTCAATACAGTCCTATGGGCAGAATTATGCACAAACCGGGGCTCCTTGGTGCTTCAAACACATACAGTGCCTTGAAAAAGTATTCATACTCCTAAAAATTTTCCACATTTTGTCATGTTACAACCAGAAACGTAAATTAGTTTTTTTGGGATTTTATGTGACCAACACAAAATGACACATACTATATTTATCGCCTTATAACACGCACTTTTTTCCCCTTAAAATCAGGGGAAAATCGTGGGTGCGTGTTATACGCCGTTCTCCGCTGATTGTGAGCGGAGCGGACCGAGCGCCAGCGATATACACATAGCCGAGTGTACTCGGCTAGGCTCGGCTCTACTCACAGTCAGGGGCCTGACTGTGAGAGGAGCTGAGTCTAGCCGAGTACACTCGGCTATATGTTTGTTGGCGCCGCTCGCTCTTCTGCTCTCGCAATCAGTGGAGATGGGAGGGACTGTGAAAGGAGCCGAGTCTAGCCGAGTACACTCGGCTTTGTGTATCTCGCCAGCGCTCGCTCCTCTCCGCTCACAGTCAGTGATCGGCACCAATTCTAAATAATCAGCGGCTGGGCAATACTGCAAAGAGACTGGCAAGGCTGCAAAGGCACTGGGCAATGCTGCAAAGGCACTAGGCAAGGCTGCAATGATGGACACTGGGCAAGGCTGCAATGATGGACACTGGGCAAGGCTGCAATGATGGACACTGGGCAAGGCTGCAATGATGGACACTGGGCAAGGCTGCAATGATGGACAAGGCTGCAGATGGACACTGATAAGGCTGCATTGATGGGCATTTAAATGTAAGTTTTTTTCCTTAAAATTCCCTCCTTAACTTGGGGTGCGTGTTATACGCCGATAAATACGGTAATTATGAAGTGGAAGAAAAATGATAAATGGTTTTCATTTTTTTTTTAGAAATAAATATCTGAAAAGTGTGGCGTGCATTTGTGTGCAGTCCCCTTTACTCTGATACCCCTAACTAATATCTAGTGGAACCAATTGCCTTCAGAAGCCACCTAATTAGTAAATAAAGTCCACCTGTGTGTAATTTAATCTCAGTAACAAACTTCTGAGGGCTTCACAGAACAGCTGTATTTATAGAGAACCTTAGTGAACAAACAGCATCATGAAGGCCAAGAAACACACCAGACAGGTCAGGGATAAAGTTGTAGAGAAGTTTAAAGCAGGGTTAGGTTATAAAAAAACATCCCAAGCTTTGAACATCTCACAGACCACTGTTTAATCCATCATCCGAAAATGGAAAGAGTATGGCACAACTGCAAACCTACCAAAACATGGCCGTCCACATAAAAACAGACAGGTTGGGCTAGGAGAGCATTAATCAGAGAAGCAGCCAAGAGGTCCATGGTAACTCTGGAGGAGCTGCAGAGATCCACAGCTCAGGTGGGAGAATCTGTCCACAGGACAACTATTAGTTGTGCACTCCACAAATCTGGCCTTTATGGAAGAGTTGCAAGCGGAGAGCCATTGTTGAAAAGAAAGCCATAAGAAGTGCCGTTTGCGGTTTGCGAGAAGCCAGAAGCCTGTGTGGGGGACAGAGCAAACATGTGGAAGGAGGTGTTTTGGTCAGATGAGACCAAAATGTAACTTACTGGCCTAAAAGCAAAACGCTATGTGTGGCAGAAAACTAACACTGCACATCACCCTGAACACACCATCCTCACCGTGAAACATGGTGGTGGCATCATCATGTTGTGGGGATAGTTTTCTTTGACAGGGAAGCTGGTTAGAGTTGATGAAAAGATGGATGGAGCCAAACACAGGGCAATCTTAGAAGAAAGCATTATAGTCGGCAAAAGACTTGAGACTAAGGCGGAGGTTCACCTTCCAGCAGGACAACAACCCTAAACATACAGCCAGAGCTACAATGGAATGGTTTAGATCAAAGCATATTCATGTTAGAATGGCCCAGTCAAAGTCCAGACCTAAATCCAATTGAGAATCTGTGGCAAGACTTGAAAATTGCTGTTCACAGACGCTCTCCATCCAATCTGACAGAGCTTGAGCTATTTTGCAAAGAATGGGCAAACATTTCACTCTCTAGATGTGCAAAGCTTGTAAAGACATATCCAAAAAGACTTTCAGCTGTAATTGCAGTGAAAGGTGGTTCTACAAAGTATTGACTCAGGGGGCTGAATACAAATGCACGCCACACTTTTCAGATATTTGTAAAACATATAGACAACCATTTATCATTTTCCTTCCACTTCACAATTATATGCCACTTTGTAAAATACATTTACAATTTTGCTTGTAACCACAAAATGTGGAAAATTTCAAGGGGAATGAATATTTTTTCAAGGCACTGTATAATATTCTGAATGCCCTGTATTTATATCCATGTGCATGAGCCCTAAAGCTTGACTACAGACAATGCCTTTTATTTTCCTCTGAATAGGGTGGTGAAAGGTTAGAATCGTTGTCATATTTTTATTGATGTCCCTGCTGGGCTCGATTTGCCCCCAATTCCGGTACTGGTGGTAGGGGGTACAGAGGCAGGAACTGATGGTAAATCCCTCCAATGGGGAAATCTGACTGATGGAAACTACAGCAAAAACACTTTTTCAGTAAAGTGAAAAAAAGTTAAAACTTCTTTAAAGTTTACATTGTTTTCTGCATCTTCTGGTCATGGTGACTCCCGTTTTCCCTTATTTCTTCTCCTAGTGACACAGGGATAATAAAACTTCTTGATCCCCCTTCAGTCCGGATTTTGCCCTCAACACTCCACAGAAACTGCTCTCCTTAAACTCACAAATGATCTAACAGCTAAAACCAACAGACACTATTCTGTACTACTTCTCTGCTGCCTTTGACACAGTGGACTACCCCCTTCTCCTCAAAAAACTCCACTCTTTTGGTCTACGTGACTGTACTCTTCACTGGTTCTCATCCTACCTATCCCACCGCTGCTTCATTGTCACTTACAACTCTACTTCCTCCTCTCCTCTTCCTTTCTCTATCAGTGTCCCCCCAAGGTTCTGTTCTTGGACCTCTCCATTTCTCAATCTACACCACCTCCCTGGGTCAGTTGATTGGCTCCCATGGCTTTCAATATCTCTACGCTATTGACACCCAAATGGTTCAACTATCAACCCGTCCTCCCATGCCAAGGTCCTAGGTGTAATCCTGGACTCCGAACGAACCTTTTGACCTCTAAACTCTTTGTATATCCCCCTATCAGTCCATCATGAACGCTGCTGCCAGGCTGATCCACCTTACAAACTGCTCGGCATCTGCTACACCCCTCTGCCAATCCCTCCACTGGCTGCCACTCAACCAACAAATTAAATTCAAGATACTAACAATAACATACAAAGCCATCCACAACCTGGCCCCCAGCTACATCACTAACCTGGTCTCAAAATACCAACTAAATCGTCCTCTTTGCTCCTCCCAAGACCTACTGCTCTCTAGCTCCCTTGTCACCTCTTCCCATGCTCACCTCTAGGACTTCTCCAGAGCTTCTCCCATCTTCTGGAATGCTCTACCCCAATCGGTCTGACTTTCTCCTACTTTGTCCACTTTCAGACGATTCCTGAAAACTCATCTCTTCAGAGAAGCCTATCTGGCCCCCACCTAACAATTGTACATTTATTTTCTCCATCAGCACATCCCCCATAGTTATTACCTCTTGTATCTGTTGACCTTCCCTCTTAGATTGTAAGCTCCAACGAGCAGGGCCCTCTGATTCCTACTGTATTAAAGCAAATTGTATTTGTACTGTCTACCCTCAAGTTGTAAAGCGCTAAAACTGTTGGCGCTATATAAACCCTGTATAATAATAATTTTAAAAAAAGGTGCGAAAATCTCAGTGGGGTCAGAGACAGCAATAAATATCAGACAGAAGTACCAGCTCTTCCTTATTAAATTTAAAATAATGAATACATTTAGTCATTGGCTGGATTTGGTCTGTTCCCAGGAAAAATGCTAAATTTAGGAATACATATATTAACCGAAGAACAATACACTAGAGTCTGCTTTTCATTGTTGGTAGCAGTTTAATGATGTTTTTTGACGTCCTGAAAGACATTAAGCCTTGTACTAACATCCGTTTTCTGTGAGTTCCAGACACAAACTCGACATTCATGAGTCAATTATTTGCCAGATTTAAAGCTTGTACATGTGAATGTCAGGTGATATTTCAAGTGGACTACACTGGCCTGGCTTTAAAAATCCCCTCTGAGTCTGCATGTTGCGGTAATTTGTGCAATAATGAACTTCAAGGCATGTTCAATTTTTGGTGTGTTACACTGACTATGATTTAGAATGTACTATTACAGTAGACTGCAATGCCGCACATTGTACACGCACTCGGTTTCATGGTGTGCTGCATAACAAAAGGGTTGTGCCTGATTTTTGGCCATTATCATTAAATGGCATTCCATTCATAATAATTTAGCTGCCTTAACGCAAAATACATTGGCTTTTTTTTCCCCACTGGCCACCAATGAGTGATGCTTTTTTTCCCACTGACCACCAATGAGAGAGGCTTTTTTTCCCACTGGCCACCAATGAGAGAGACTTTTTTTTCCACTGGCCACCAATGAGAGAGGCTTTTTTCCCCACTGGCCACCAATGAGAGAGGCTTTTTTCCCCACTGGCCACCAATGAGAGAGGCTTTTTTCCCCACCGGCCACCAATTAGAAAGGCTTTTTTTCCCTCTGGCCACCAATAAGAGAGGCTTTCTTCCCACTGGCCACCAATAAGAGAGGCTTTTTTCCCACTGGCCACCAAGGAGAGACGCTTTTTTTCCCCACTGGCCACCAATTAGAGAGGCTTTTTTCCCCACTGGCCACCAATGAGAGAGGCTTTTTTTCCCCCACTGGTCACCAATGAGAGAGGCTTTCTTCCCACTGGCCACCAATGGGAGAGGCTTTCTTCTTTTTGTCAGGGGTTCCCTGAGAACTGAAAGTTATTTCAATGGTTCCTCCATGTAAAAAACACTGCTCTAGTCAGTACAAAAAGTTACCTTAGTAAGTTCCACACACTTTCCAGCAAATGATCTCCCAAAAATAAGTGGGCTTTTGAAAGAGTGGGCTGGTGATATTGCAGCGATGACCTGGGTTTGTTGTGGAAATGAGTGGAACCTATTTTGCTTGTTCAGATCCTATAAACAGTCCCTGGAATGCACAAAGTGTTGTAGATACTGGCCACAACTCAATAAAGTAATTGCACCACTTTTCTGGTGGTACTGCTGCAGTTGAATGTGATGTGCCAAATTCATTTGCAACAGCTTCATAGACAGGTACAACAAGCACGTCAAATTCATTAAGTTCTTATTTACAATTTACTATAGTGGCCCTATGTCGGCGACAAATCCAAATTTAAGTGAAGCTAAACCAGACCAATTCTATTTTGTTGAAACTATGTCGCAAAGTGTAAAATGGTGATGATTGCAACAATTTCAAGAGCATTTCTATTATATACTTGAATTTGTACCACCTCACGCCATTTGCATCAGAATAATTTATGAATTCCAATGACTCTTCAAAATGTGTTTCGCAGTAGTTTAAAAATTGCTGAAACCTGTGTCTGTTTATGTATGTGTCTGTAAGGTGTATACAACTCTGTTTCATGCATATCTCCTGTGAAGTGGTGAAGTTTTACAGGCAGAGAAGTAGTTTGGAAAAGTTGGGAGGGTACTGTAAACAAATCAAATATCAGTTCAAGAGGTAAAGAAGAGGGCAGAGATGCAGACGTGAGACGTCTGCGTGGGGGGGGGGGGGGGCCCGTTGGCAGCGCTGGAGTGAGGGATTGGAGGCAGGCTGGACGGCCCAGGCAGCTTAAGCGCGGCGCAGGGTGAGAGCCCGATGCCGCTCCGTGGATAGGAGCCTGAAAGACGCCCCGGGTCCCCCTGCTTCTGCACCACCGCGAAAAGGAAGAGTACCCCCCCCCCCAAGAGGAGTCGACGCTGGCGGTGGTTTGGTGGTCGGTTCGGAGTCTGAGGCGAGCGAGGGCTAGTGCGGACGAGGTCTGCCTGCACAAGAACCGCGAGCCACCTCACATCACACCGGCATCAGGCTGTACTGACTCTGGGCTCAGAGCGATACTCCGCTCTCTTCTAGATACAGGGTGGAGTGTCCCCCCCCCCTTGGCTGACCCCCCTTCCAGCGGTTCTTCATATAATACAGCAGGATCCATCGGGGTGGACCGGTGGTTGAAGCGACAAGGCAGCAACAGCCTAGGACCTGCAGGTTATCAGACAAACCTCTCGATAGATCTAGCCGCATGAAGACATCCCCATCAGGTATGAACTATACTTTCTTTTAATTTTTGAAGAACTGTGGGGACAGGTGCCTATAAATGCTGTTTCAGAGATTTGCCTACAAAAAAAACTGAGGTGCCGAGTGTTCAGGGGAGAGCTTGCGTTATTCCCATTGACGTGTTGTCTGAGGGCCTCTCTCCCCGCCTGCCAAGCCAAGCTTAGCAGCCCCGGAAACAGGACAGCCACGGCCAGGCTCTTGAAACCCTCTAGGTGGGATACATGAGGACTGGACTGAAAGCCAACTATTACACTCTTAAGCATAAAATTAGCAAGCCCAGAGTTAAACCGTTTTGGGCTGCGGTTTTTGAGGGTCGCAGGAGCCGGATGCTCTGTGAACGGGAGGGACTGATCTGGTAGGCTTAGTCACATTTTTTTTTTTACAACAGGCATAGTGAAATTCTGGTGGAGTATGAGAGGTTGCACCCAAAAATCAGCCGAACCCAAGACCCCTAGGGAGAGTCTTAACTCGAGTTCAATTCAAAAATACTCAAAGAGCCCGGGTACAGATACAAAACAAGTTGGAACGAAAGAAAGATCAGTCGAAACAAAAGGGGGGTCAGGGGGAGAGGCGCAGAGAAGACCTGGAGCTTGAAGGAGGTCCTGCCACTAGCGAGATGGAGGGCCAAAGAAATATTGTCTCACTCCCCACTAAGGTAGAAATGCTGGAAATGTTTTCAAATCTTGAAACCGCTATAAAGTCAGAAATACTAAATGTTCGGACGGACATGGGTCTCCTGTTGTGCAGAGTTGAGGAGGTGGAGGAGACGTCAGGTAACCAGGCTAAGGAGATATCGGAGCTTAAATTGCAGATGAGTAAATTGCAGAGTGATTATCGCACACTGTCATACAAGCTGGAAGAACAGGAAAATCAAAGCCGCCGTCAGAATCTGTGCATCAGATCTCTCCCTGAACAACAAAATGAGGACTTAGTGATCAAGATGAAAAAAATTTTCAACCCGATCTTGGGTTGACAGGATGAAGCGGCGTTAAGGATTGACAGGGTACACAGGATCAGAAAACCTCCTAATTTGAGGGAAGATGTTCCTCGAGACATGATAGTCAAATTTCACTCATATGAGGACAAAGAGAAGATTTGGAACAACTTACGGGGTGTCCCTCCAGTCCGTTTCGAAAACAAAGACCTACAGATTTTTCCAGATCTTTCAGCAGGCACCTTGGCTCGGAGAAGGCAACTTAGACCGCTCCTGGAACAACTAAGAAGGGCCAATATAAAATATAGTTGGGGGTTTCCAACATCCCTGCTAGTGATGAAGGAGGGCAGATCACTTAGGATGAGGTTCCCGGAGGAGATTCAGGACTTCTGTGAAAAGCTAGGCATTCCGGTCACTACACATTAAGAGGGGAAGACATCCGAGAAGACATCAAGGAACTTTGTATATCGAATGAAATGAGGGACTGTTTTTTCTTTCCCCTTTTTTTTTTTTCTCCTCGATGGGGAGTCTACTATGGGGTCTATTGTTTGTATTGAAGGATCTAAGGGGTTTGTAGGGGGGAGGAGGGTTTTCAATTATTAGGTATATAAACGGATGGCGGGTGCAGTTCTTTGAGCGGGGGGAGCTGGGGAGGTAATAATATAGGGCTGGGTGGTCTGTCTCCGTCGCTCCTGTCCCCCCTGCCTCCGTTTTAGGAGGTAAGCGGGACACTAGTGGCTGTCTTTGGAGTCTCACCCCTAAAAAATAAAAAAGAAGCTTGCAGCAGGGATTCGGTATGTCCCATACTAGCTGGCTTAAGGCCGTAGTTTGGCCGAGGGGGAGGGGCGGGGGAGGGGGGGCGAAGGGAGGGGGGGTGGAGTTAAACCTGCAGGGGAGGTTACAGCTGTGCAGTGGATGACTGACGAGTTTGGATAAATGTTTCCGGAATTATAACGTCAGAGTTAAAGTTTTTATCTTACAATGTGAAGGGCCTGAACTCGCCGAGTAAAAGACATAAAATTTTAAAGGAATTCCAATGCTATCAAGCAGATATAATATTTCTCCAGGAGACCCATCTGACCCTGGATTCAAATATTAAGCTGTACTCTCCAAAATTGCCCTTTTGGTTTTATAGCGACACTCCCATCAGGAGAGCTAAGGGAGTAGCAATTGGATTTTCTAAAACGTCAAAATTTTCTTTGTTAAATAGGTTGTCAGACCCAGAAGGACGCTATCTCTTCCTCAAGGGCAATGTGGGGAGTAAAACGCTCACTTTAGCGAATGTGTACTGCCCGAATAGAAATGCCTTTTTAAAACAGGTTCTGGTTAAATTGACGGAGTTTGAAGAGGGGGAGGTGGTTCTGGCGGGAAATTTTAATTTCTGTCTGGAACCCTCTGTAGCTAGTACGTCACGGGCACAGGGGACAAGCAAGGTTCAATTAGGAAGGATTAGGAGACGGTTGCACCAATGCCATCTGATGGATGTGTGGCGGTTGCAGCATGAAAAAGTAAAAGATTTCACCTTCTTCTCCCCTGTGCATGGGACATACTCAAGACTGGACTACATTATGATAGATCACAGTTTACTGGACTATGTAGTGGATACCAGAATAGAGATTACATCGCTATCAGATCACTCCCCTGTCACAATGAGGGTCAGGTTTCCCGAGTTGCAAAGAAAACCATTTTCGTGGAAGCTGAATGAAAATCTACTTAAAATTCCCCAAGTTTCAGACAAGGTGCAGGAAAAAATTGATTTCTTCTTTAAGGTCAACGACACGGGAGATATTTCTCCATCTATCCTTTGGGAAGCGCATAAAGCGTATATTAGGGGGCTCCTTATCTCCATTGGGGCAGGGGAGAAAAAAAAGAGAAAAGAAAAAAGGGAAAAACTTCTCGATGAAATTGTCTCGTTAGAACTGAACCATAAAAAGCTCAAGGGACAAAATCAGGACAGTTCCCGCCTGTTAGTGTCAAAAAGGGAGGAGTTAAAGGACAGTATGGAGCAGGATGCAAGGAGCGTATTTACTAAACTAACAAAAGAGAGATACTATTATGGTAATAATGTGAACCAGGGCTAAATGATCTTACCGCATCTTGCTGCAGTATCCTGTTCTCCAGAATGTTCTGATTGGTCCGGGAGACTTCTGGCCTTACACCAACATACAGGCCCTCATCTTCTAAGTACCTGGGCTGCATATTGTCAGGGAGCTTCTGGGACAGTGGCACTGGTTTTAAATGATAAAACAAAACAGAGTGAGAAAAAGACTTGTTACTGAAAACAGCAAAATTAAGAAGAAGAATGAACAGGACCATTTGGCGCCTCCTGGAAGTCCCTACTTTGACCAGCTTTTATCAGTTCTGGCTCTATTCTCTACACTAAAAGCTCTACACTTTTTTTGGCTACTAAATTTCTTAATATTGATTGAAGAAGAAGCCTAAGGACTGCTTCACACTGCCCCAGAGTGGTGCCTCTGTGCTTTAGGCAAAGAGCAGCTAAGCCGCAGGTTTCGTGCGGGTTAGCTGCTCTTTCCCATAGACTTCTATGAGGTCCTGCAGTTTTGATGCAGTTTCAGAAAGCACAACAAAAGATGCAGCACACAGGAGTTTTGTTATGCTTTCTGAAACCGCACCAAAACTGCAGAACCTCATTAGAAGTCTATGGGAAAGTGCAGCTAATCCACACACAAAAAAAAAAAGCAGGATAGCTGTGCTTTAGCAAAAGCACAGCAAGGCAGTGTGAATGCTAAGTTTAGTAAGGATACAACCATGTCTAGTATTCTGGTAACTGAAAGTAGGTAATACCTGTATAGATGGTATATGAATCTTTTTTTTTTTACGTGCCTTTATTAAAGGATAAATTCACCTTTTATGAAAAAGATGAATGCACATATTTTTGCAGAAAAAAGAAGCAGATCATGAGTGCAAAGTCAGGCTTCTGCATGCTCTCCCTCCAGCTTCCTGCCCGTACCTCTGTACAGCTTTCAGGTAGAAAGCTGGGAGGAAGAGAGGATGTGTACTTGTAATCCATTGAGAACTACAAGCCTTCTGCTGCAGTAGGAGACAGGACTTGTAGTTTTTTCATTCACAGATCCCTGTGAATGGATGACGCTGCTCTGTGGGAGGAGCCCTGCACAGCCACGCCAATTTTAAATGTGACATCAGCTGCACGGGTGAGAAACCCCCCCCTCTGCTGTCACATTTACAGGTGTAACATGCAGCATGTTCTGAAGGTGACCTATCCTTTAACATTTTCTCCACATTTAATTTTAATTAATAAAACAAAGTACACTGATACAAGTTTACAGAAGTCATCATATATACAGTGGGATCAGAGTTAGTATACATGTAAAGCCTCTCTGAAAAGCGCTCCATGTTAGATGGACTTTCATAGGGTGGTAAAGCAGCAGCTTCCAGTTGTTTGTCAGGTGACCCTCCTGCCTCTTGAATGTCTGTATTTTTTCTCATCCACAGGCTGGAGGTGTTTGTACAAATGTCACAGCAAATTTACCTTGGTATATTGTGTTTGACAGGCGGCACTGCCTGTCAAAATAATCGGTTGAAGTCAATGGATTGTACCCCAATCAGAAGCCCAATGCTTGGCTTGCAGTTGCTGTGCAGTATTTTTATACAAAAAACCCCTTCCAGCTGAAGCAACAAAACTACAGGAATATGTCATTCCCACCACTCGCGTCTCTGGTTGTCGGTCAGTATCTGCTCTCACCATACATCTTATGGCTTATTTGAAGATGCATATGGAACTAGTCCAGATATCCATATGGCAGATTAATAGACTGGATTTGGACATTTGGATCATCTCCATCACGTCTATACCTGATGAACATATTTATCCAGCAGGTAATATATCAAACAGACAGCAGATTTCCACTAGTTTGAGAGAGAGGATAAGAATTTCTCATTGAAAAAGAATGTCATTTATAAAAAGGACACTTGCCATTTCATTTGTTCACAAACAACTGTCCACCAATCCTTACTAGTACATGGACTGATGGACACAAAATGGCATCAGAACTGTTTCTACAGTGACAATATGACTAGATAAATGCTATTTTTACCTGTAAATCCAAAATCAATATTTCAGTACCGTATATACTCGAGTATAAGCTGACCCAAATATAAGCCGAAGCACCTAATTTTACCACAAAAAACTGGGAAAACGTATTGATTCGAGTATAAGCCTAGGGTGAGAAATGCGCAGATACTGTAAGTGGAAAAGAGGGTCAGCAACGCCCATTTGCAGCCTCACTGTGCCCATTTGCAGTCATAGGTCCCCCAAACTTCAAACTCGGTAGTTAAGGGTTCCTAGATGCCCCCTAGCTGCAGCCAAAATTTGGGGTCTCTGGACCCAAAGGGTCCGGAAATGACATTGCTGCAGATAGACACAGTTTACCGACGATTTTGGGGTCCCGTATCTCAGGGCCACTAGGCAATTTGGTGTGCACACCCAGTGGAACTAGCACTACAACATATCCAAAGCTGGAGTTCCTAGCACTAAGTAGCCCCGAGATACGGGGCCCCAAAGTCGGTTTGGAAAATGTCAAGCACTTTTCTGCAGCAGAGAATGACATTTTCCGAACCAACTTTGGGGCCCCGTATCTCGGGGAACCCCAGTTCCTAGCACCAAGTGGCCCCGAGATACGGGGCTCCAAATTCGGTTCAGAAAATGTCATTCTCTGCTGCAGAAAAGTGCTTGACTTGAGTATAAGCCGAGGGGGGCATTTTCAGCACAAAAAAATGTGCTGGAAAAACTCGGCTTATACTCGAGTATATACAGTATATTGGCACCGCGACTGACTTTATAGTTTTCTTCACCCCTTTGCAACATCAGAATCCATATATTCAATGACAGGGTAGGTGGGCCTTAATGCCCAGCCAAAGTGTATATGAATCCCTATTTTGTTTGGGGGCATGCTACATCAGCTCCCACAAAACTATGACTGAGCTGATATCAATGATCAGAAGCAGGTAAGATGGGCTCCTGATGACATGGCATGGTGTGGCTAATCACAGTGTGGCATGATTGGGACCCCCCAGCGGCTTTGGATGTCATGACCCACTAAAGGCCAACTCCCAGCATTGGCAACGCATTAAGCAAACTGTTTTGTGTGAATCTGCTGCGAGTTTCTGACCTAGAGATCCTGCCAGTAACAGAACTTTCTGTTTCAGATTGACGTTGCTAAGCCACTGCCATGTAATTAGTAGCAGTGTTGTCAGCCTGCCATGTACACGTCTTCAGTTTGCGTTTATGCTCCCCATCTGATATGCAGCTCAAAATCTGACCTCTGGTAAGGTCCTGAAATTGTTTGGCAGGTCACAAGCAGACTGGACAGCCAATATGGAGCCTGATGGCTGGGTAAGTAAACTTTGTCATCAGCCAAATCTGACTAAGCCAGATGTTTGTCACTTCTGCAAAACGCTTTATGTGTAGGACAAGAACTGTATACATATTTTGGATCCCCAAATATGTGAGCTATAGTGGCCTTCATCTCTAAGCATATATATTTTGCCGCAGAGTCAATGACATGCCAGACATAGCCTGATGTATGAAGGTGTAACAATTACCTTGTCGCAGGCTGGGTATAAACAGGAGGTCTTTTTCTTTCTGTAGCCGGTTGTGATAACCTTCATATTCAGCTGCAGTAATCTCTATGAAGTCACGCGCTGTCTGCTCTATAAGAAACAGATCATCCTCTGGAACCAAGGACTTGTCTTCTCCCTGGAACGATGTCACCAATTCAGTACAATATCAGCACCATCTCTTAATTTAATGACATTGATGAGCACAGGAATAGCAGCTGCAATATAATTAATAAAGTAATAAAATCATCCAGTCGCCCTTGCGTGCATTAGTAGCAATGAGAACAATTGTATGTACGTGCAGTTAGAATTAAATGGCCTTCTCACCGTCTTGTGACTTTCGCTCACTGACTCTTTCACACGCCCCAGAACTTTCTCTACATGTTATTGTTTATAATTCTTGCGCAGAAGTCTGGCTTTTTTACATTTGGATCTGTCGGGTTTTTACTGTTGCCTGTATCCCCCGTTGGGGAGAATTTATCTCACTTCCTGTTCCTGAAGCAGAAAATTACAAGGACAGACAGTGACTGAAAACTTATTGGACCTCTGTGAGGTTTTTATTGCTGTATTCTTCTGTCCCGGGGACTCCTTTCACCCTCGTTTCTTGTCCTGGTGTCAAAGACCAGAAAAACCTGACCAAGACCGTTTAAGAGCTCTTCCCCACACTGCATAAACATGCAACTAAAACCGACCACAGAAATGAGATAAAAGTAGTCTCATCAGCTACAATAAGGAATCATTTCAGTAAATGTAAATGCCATCCACTCTAGGAGGTAAGACCAAGGGACAGGTTTGAAAATCTTATCTAGTTGCATAGAAAAAAAAGAGGGTTTCACCATGTCAGATCAGTGTGTTGTTGCCACATTCCTAATTGTCCATCAAGAAAAAAAAGATTCCCCCTTCGTTGGGACTTTATAGGCAGCAACCACACAAAGGAATTTGAAAAAATGTAATTTATTAAATGTTCATAAAATCATTCGATCATACAATGACCGATGGTAAAAAAGACATAGAAAAAAAATACTACACGAATATACAAAAAAGTATAAACAAGACAAAAAACACAACAAGTTAAGTGGTATGTACAACAAATAAGTAATTGTTACTCTCCGGTATATAATGATCTCCAGTGCCCAGGAGATCTTTATATACCGGAGAGTAACAATTACTTTTTTGTCGTACATACCACTTGACTTGTGTTTTTTGTCTTGTTTATAATTTTTTGTATATTCGTGTAGTATTTTTTCTCTGTCTTTTTAACCATCGGTCATTGTATGATCGAATGATTTTATGAACATTTAATAAATTACATTTTTTAAAATTTCGTTGTGTGGTTGCTGCCTATAAAGTCCCAACGAAGGGGGAATCTTTTATCTTGATATCTAGTTGCATAGGTCATGTCATGAGTGTCTGGATGGTCTTCCCTGCTTCTCTTTCCATTTAGCTTAAGGCCCCTTTTACACTGGGGCGGGAGGTGCATCGTCGTTTTAGCGGCGGTATTCGGCCGCTAGCGGCCAAGAAAGGGTTAAAAACTACCACAAAGCACCTCTGCAGAGGCGCTTTACCGGCGGTATAGCCGTGGTGCCCCATTGATTACAATTGGTAGGAGTGTATACACTGCTCCTTCACCGCTCCAAAGATGCTGCTAGCAGGACTTTTTTCAGCGTCCTGCCAGCGCACTGCTCCAGTGTGAAAGCCCTCGGGCTTTCACAATGGAGACACAGCAGCGGCTGTTTCAGGTCAGTTTGCAGGCGCTATTTTTAGCGCAATAGCACCTGCAAAACGACCCAGTGTGAAAGGGATCTAAAGGAAAAGTATGGGTTTGTAAAAAGAACAAACATTCATACTCACTTCTATGCTGCAGCATCCGTGTGATGCAACAGCTGTCCCACGTTGATTCTAAGATAAAGAACTGAGCAGACACATGACCACTGATTTCTCAGTTTGCTTGGATTGGAGAGTGGTAACTGCCAGTCACCACTCTCCGCTCTGCTACTCCAGCACTCACTGGAGCACCAGGCAGAGGAGGGTACGGGCACAGCTGGCTTTGCTCTGACACACGCCGAGAGGCGGAGCGAGCGGTCAATCAAGCAGCTGGGTGGATCTCGACAATATTTTTTGGATACTTCCAGATCCTGGACTGGCTCTGCTCCATGATTTCTTCACTGAGCTGAGCATAAATATTAGAACTTCTCTAGGCAACATAAAATGTTTAGGCTTTATAACCCCTTTAAGCACAGAAATAACAAAATAGACATTGTACCAACAAAATTGTATCTTTTATAGCAGTTGTACCATGTGCCTTTATATGATTGCACAGTGGGTTGTCACCAGAACAGGGGAAGTCTTGCCATGGGGACTGGGAATCCTGCAGACAACCAGGAATGCTCTCATTTGGGGGGGGGGGGGGTTCCCTCTCACTTCTTGTTTTAGCTTTCGGATAGGAAGTGAAGGGAAATCTCCCCAATGGGACACAGATGGTGAAAAAAAAAAACTGACAGAGGTTTTAACCCTCGCTTACTCTATGGAAAAAAAAAAGTTTTGCCTTTCGTTCTACTTTAACTGTATTGCAAAAAGTAAAGGTTACACTGGTTGTGGATGGTAAGATTGGCTCCACAGTAACAAACCTTTTGGACTACAAAATTAGCAAAGCGGTGCAATCAAAGAGCACTGTAATCATGCTGGATTAAGCTGCCAATCTGCCATTATGTAGTTAACCCAACTGTTTTATTTCATATGTAATTAAAGGGGGCAATCCCTGTACGCGGATGACCTATTATTCTACATAACTTCTCCGCTAATTTCAATACCAGTTATAATTGGCGTGCTAAACTCTTTTAGTGGTATATTGGGATTAAAGGTCAATATGTCCAAATCCACGGCCCTAAATGTTTCTTTACCGCCCGAAATACTTTCACAACTCTCAAATAACTTCACGTTCTCCTGGGCCCAGAAGGCTATCCCCTATTTGGGGATATACTTGACTCCGGATATTAAGGAATTATTTAAAGCCAACTATCCCCCATTAATTGCAAAGTGTAAGGGGGATCTTCAATATTGGTCAAGATGTGGTCTGTCCTGGCTGGGAAGGGTGCATGCCGTGAAGATGACTCTCCTACCTCGCCTTCTATATTTATTTCGTTCACTGCCAATTCCCCTCCCGAAGAGCTTCTTAGGGAAATTCCAATCTGAGATAATCCGCTTTGTCTGTGGTAACAAGGGGTATAGATATCCATCTAAAATACTGATACGCCTGAAATCACAGGGTGGCTTGGGATTACCGGACCTCTGGGGATACTATCAGGCAGCACAGTTATCCCAAATATCAATAGCCTTTTCTAAGGGCCCAAAACCAGAATGGCTCTCTATGGAAAGGTGGGCAACACCCCTCAACACCATCGATTTCCTTTTATGGTGTGATCCCAAACAAAGGCCGGCTATAATGGCTCCTACCCTATCACCCTCCATCTCTTTAAGCACTAAACTATTAAAAAACTCCTCTCTCATATCCCCTCTAAAGCCATTATCACACATTTTTCATAACCCTAAGTTCCCCCCAGGATTAAATATTCAGGCCTTCCGATGGTGGACAGATAAGGGTCTCTACCGTATAGGTCACTTCTTTTCCCAAACTGGTCCCCTTACTTTATCCCACTGTATTAACAAGCTTGAAATGCCCATATCGGAAAGTTTTAGATAAACACAAATATCTAATTTCCTAAATACCATTTGGATCATTAGACCTGAACCTCCCTCATTTACCCCCTATGAGTACTGGGTCTCCAACTTCTCAGAACAGAAGGGGGGCATCTCCCTAATTTACAAAGCATTACAGACGAGACTGGACAAGCTGAGCTACGCGAGAGCCTGGGAACAAGACTCGGGTGAATCATGGCAGCCAACAGTATGGTTCAGGTCCTGGACTCGTTCTTTTAAAGGTATCTGTAACATTTCCCTTATCGAGGCTAATATAAAGGTTATGTCCAGGTGGTACTATGTCCCCTCTAAATTAGCTTTGATCTATCCTGGGACTTCTCCTTTGTGCTTTAGGGGATGTGGGCTTGTTGGGACCATGATACATATTTGGTGGACCTGCCCACGGATCAGATCTTTCTGGCGGAAAATCTTCCAAATCATTAGCAATTTAGTAAAGTCACCAGTTGGACCCAGCTCCTACTTAGCCTTATTCAATCACACCATCCCAGATTCACCTAAACCTCTACAGGACCTCGTTTTCTTTGTACTGTTAGGAGCAAAAATCACTATAGCAAAGGCCTGGAAAAAAACAACGGTGGCTCTTCAGCATTGTAAAAAGGTGTCTTGGATAATGGCTCAGGAACAAATAGTAGCTAAGCTTAATGACAACATGGAAAAATTTTATGCAATATGGGAACCTTGGGCCACGTTCTGTAATATAGCTTTAATACCGGGGACGGGACCGACGGCTGGACCTGCTCATACTCTAAACTGATCAACTCTCCACTCTTCTTTTTCTCTGCTCTCCCCTCTCCTTCATTCTTTCTGTCTTCTCTCTGGTCTTTCTTAGTCTCTCAGGCCCTTTCTGGAAAATTTAGCCCTCTCAATCCCATCGGATGGGTTGATCCGGGATAAGATGGGTTGGGACGTCGGGGAGACTCCACCACCGCTAGTTAATCTTGATTTTCCCTTACTCAGGAGCCTGGAGGAAGTGTGCACCACCATAGTGCCCTTCCTCTAGGACCTCCCATTACCGGAGACAGCGAAGGCTGCTGGGAGGACCCTTATCACACCTACAGTCAGATCCTATAGGGGTAGTGTGTGTGGGCCCCGGCAGATCCTGGCGGGCTCTCCTTAAAATATACACTCATACATGGTATTTTTCTAGAGCGGTGGGGAGTCCCATCCGACTATTCTGTCCTGAACACTAGGTCCAGACTTATGATTCCTAGGATTATCTTTCGGTAACGTTCTAATATTTTCCTTATTTTTTTTTTCTATTATTTTGGTTTATTATTACTCTTATTCAGCTTTTCAATGTCTTGCTAACTTACCAAATCTTCAGTTTTATCCTTATTGTTCTGTTCGTTTTTGTCCAAAAAAGCATGTAGCTATTTCAGGATTTCATTGTATTCTGAATTATGCAACTGTATGTTTTTCTTTTTTTTATTTCTTTATTTTGTGAAAATTTTTCAATAAAAATCTTTAAAATTAAAGGGGGCAATCCTGGAATTACTGACAGACTGGCAAGCTTAAAGCCGACTTTAATGATCCTTATAGATTCAATTTATTGGAAGCAAAGGGGTTCTGAAGTGCTTGCCCCGGCACATTGCCGCTACAGATGTAGGGGCTGATGAATCTTACTCAACTACTGCTCCTTTTTTTTTTTAGTTAAGTCGTATTACAGAATGAAATCTATAAACCAGTAAAGAAAATTATTTTCATAACCTTTTGCACACCCTAGGCCAGTGATGGTGAACCTTGGCACCCCAGATGTTTTGGAACTACATTTCCCATAATGCTCAACTTCACTGCAAAAGGGCAGGAGCATCGAGGAAAATGTAGTGCCAAAACATCTGGGGTGCCAAAGTTGGCCATCATTGCCCTAAGCCCTATGCAGTATGTTTGAAGCCTCAGCTCCTTCTGTTAGGATTACAAATATCTGCCCTGAGATACAGGCCAGAATTTACATTTTCAAACAACAAGAAAAGTACCAAAGTGTTTCAGTGTAGCAAGATAGTCTTCCAAAGGCTAGTATGAGAACAGGCACAGTGTTGTACAAAATAACATGATGTACAACATTATTTTCAAGAGATCACTTGAAAAAGTCGGTTAAGATGAAAAATGTCGGGATGCTGTTGGGCGTGAGCAGTAAGTGACGTAGACTGAAGTGCTGTAACTGGAAGTGTCGTCAGACTCTCGGCTGAGCATGGTGGTGAAATCTAAGCAGCTGGCAGGGTGCTTGCGGCTTCTATATGACTATCAGTTATGGTTTATTTGATTTATAGTGCATGCTACAATGCAAGAAGTATTATGGTGAGCTTTATTATTGCAAAATAAAATGTTAGTTTTGGTTTTACTGCACTATTGGAGGCGTTTTTTTTCTCTACATGATTACTGGTCTATTGTGAGCGGAGAGGTGATGAAGAGATACAGTAGATGTGGAATCAGACTGCGTAGATGCTGTTCTAATGCTTTAATTGCCTATCTGAAACATGACAGGCAAATTAATCTGGTGAGTCACACTGGATAGGGTTGAGGTTGTGGCGTTTACTGGATTTGCACTGGTGATACATTTTGCTGGAAGAGGATAAAGAGTGGACATGTCACATTTTTTTTTTTTTAAACGGAATCATTTGGACTGATCACATCATTTTTGGAATATTCACTTTTTTTGCAACACTAATGCCGCGTACACACGATCACACATTCCGACAACAAAATCCATGTTTTTTTTTCCAACGGATGTTGGCTCAAACTTGTCTTGCATACACACAATCACACAAATCTTGTTGGAAATTCCGAACGTCAAGATCGCGGTGACGTACAACAATAGAAAAATGAAGTTCAATAGCCAGTGCGGCTCTTCTGTTTGATTCCGAGCATGCGTGGAATTTTGTGCGTCGGAATTGTGTACACACGATCAGAATTTATGACAACAAATTTTGTTGTAGGAAAATTTGAGATCCAGATCTCAAATTTTGTTTGTCGGAAATTCCGACGGAAAATGTCCGATGGAGCCTACACACAGTCGGAATTTCCGACAACAAGCTTCCATCGAACATTTCCCGAAAATCTGACCGTGTGTACGCAGCATTAGTGTGTTCAAGGACGTTTGTTCCCTTAGATAGTCGTTTATTTTATTCAAAGTTGTTATGTTATTTGATAATATTGTTTCACAGCGCTACTAATGATTAAGCCTTTTGTTATTTAATCATACTGTGATTTACACTATATTGCCAAAAGTATTGGGACGCCTGCCTTTACACACACACATGAACTTTAATGGCATCCCAGTCTTAGTCCGTAGGGTTCAACATTGAGTTGGCCCACTCTTTGCAGCTATAACAGCTTCAACTCTTCTGGGAAGGCTGTCCACAAGGTTTAGGAGTGTGTCTATGGGAATGTTTGACCATTCTTCCAGAACCGCATTTGTGAGGTCAGGCACCGATGTTGGACGAGAAGGCCTGGCTCGCAGTCTCTGCTCTAATTCATTCCAAAGGTGTCCTATCGCATTGACTCCATGCAGGCCAGTCACGTTCCTCCATCTTAAACTCACTCATCCATGTCATTATGGACCTTGCTTTGTGCTCTGGTGCACAGTCATGTTGGAACAGGAAGGGGCCATCCCCAAACTGTTCCCACAAGGCTGGGATCAGGAAATTGTCCAAAATACCTTGGTATGCTGACGCCTTAAGAGTTTCCTTCACTGAATCTAAGGGGCCAAGCCAAAGCCCGGAAAAAAACCCCACACCATAATCTCATAGCTCCCAACTGTCCCTGATTTCGAGGGACTGTCCCTGATTTGAGGAATGTCCCTCTGTCCCTCTTTCCTCCTCATTTGTCCCTCATTTTGCTCTGCTTTCTAAATTACTGCATTTGTAAATTCCAAATGCCAATATAAAGGAATACTAGTGGTAAAAAAAAAAAACACTTGTGGGTTTAACCAATCTTGTTTTTTTTTTTGGTACAATTCTCCTTTAGGGGGGCGTGGCAAGGGGTGTGTCTTATGCCTGCATACTTTTGCTGATAGGTGCCCCTCATTCCCATCTCAAAAAGTTGGGAGGTATGTAATCCCCACTCTACAAAATGATTTGGAGGGGTGGCCCAATACTTTTGGCAACTTAGTGTGGATGAGCGAGTTTGGGGTGGAGGAACTTGACTGGCCTGCCTGAGTCCTGACCTCAACCCAATAGAACACCTTTGTGATGAATTACAGCAGAGACTGTGAGCCAGGCCATCTTATCCAACATCAATACCTGACCAAATGGAAGAATGGTCAAACATTCCCAAAAGACAACCCTAAACCTTGTGGACAGCCTTCCCAAAAGAGTTGAAGCTGTTCTAGCAGCAAAGGGAGAGCCAACTCAATATTGAACCCTTTGGACTAAAACTGGGATGCCATTAAAGTTCATGTGCGTGTAAAGGAAGGGTGTCCCAATACTTTTGGCAAAATAGTGTATGTATTTAATCTTTGTTTACTCTTGAAGGCATACAGTATAATTTAACTATATATATGTGCATGGTTTACATTTTACTCAATAAAGCTTTCGGCTGACCTGTCTCCCAACCCTTGAGGATGCCCAGCATTCCCTATCTCCAAATGTCAGGACCTTTTTATTCATATTAGACGACTTTGACATTTATACCATTCCTTCTTCTGCTTCCTCTGCCTCCTCTTCTTCCACTCTAGAGCTAGACTCGCCCGCATCATCCTTTTGAGCCTCCACCTTTTTCTCCTGGTCCTTTCCTTCGTCTGTTTCTGGATCAGGATCAAAGTTAAACGTGAAGAAATTGTACGATTTATCTGCAGTGGGAGCTCCATCAGGGACCTGAAGAAGACCAAACCAATTTGCTTTACATAACCTTCAACCTCTTTGGCTTACTCAAAATGTAGCATTTTTTTTGACAACTTATGACCTGTGGGAGCCATACAGAAAGCTCTAGGCTAATATTACATAAGCTGAAACCATGGGCTCCCCTTACAAGTAAAACTGGAATTTGGATACTCCAGAGAAGCCTCAGTGGCCAATAAGAAAGTGTACATGTTTGTGCTTTGAGGTGGGGTGGAGCAGTTTGAGGAGGAGGAGGAAGAGGACCAGGGGTTCTGCCATCGGTAGTCACAATCTGCATATTAGTAAGTTCTGGGAATTCCAGGGTACTCTGAAAGTAATCTGTGTTTGCCTGTTCTAAGAACCTGGGGATGCTTTGCCAGGTAAGGAGAGCCCACATGTTTGCTTTAATACCCTTTGGGTTATAGAACAACATCCAGCACTGTAAAGAAGGCAACTTAATGGGGTCTGTGGTTCGCTTTTGCTGCTCTGTTCTGCAGTCTGCCAACCCGAAATCCCAAGCTGCCGTAAGCTGCAAAATTCAGTGGTAGTGTTTATCACTGCTCCCACAACCTCCGGCAAGTTCCTATTGACACATGAGATAGTTGAATGACTGATCAACAATCACTTAGGGGGCTGACAGATGTACTTTAAAGCTGAAGTTTAGGAGTGAATATAATCAAAATTATATTTCTAACTAAATTGCTTTATATACTGGCTGACTGCCCAGGTCATTGTTCAAACAGATAGACACAATGGGGTGAATTTACTAAAACTGGAGAGTGCAAAACCTGGTGCAGCTGTGCCTGGCAGCCAATCAGCTTCTAACTTCAGCTTGTTCAATTAAGCTTTGCCAAAAAAAAAAACAGTTTGGCTTCTATGCAGAGCTGCACCAGATTTTGCACTATATAGTTTTAGCAAATCAACCCCATTATGTTCTGAAGTTCTATGGCAGAAAAAACTCCTAGGACAGCCTAGTGTCCTTCACCCCTTCACCTAAAAAGGGGGACTGGCCTTTCCAAATTTCTATGCTTGTTATCTAGCTTCTCAACTTGTGAATGTACATGACTGGCCTAACCCTAGTGCAACGAATGCGTGCACAGCAACTGAGGCTGCTAGAACATCCTCTTTTGAGACTTTGCATAATATTGTTTACTGGTGACAGGACCCTCCACTCCATGGTACAGTTTACTAAACACTACCCTTTATTTGTCTGTCTGTATTCAGAAGCATCTTACAGTATCCCTGCACAATGGTCCACCCTACCTAATACTCTCCTGTGGTCGAATCCCTCCCTTCTGGAATTATGTAGTATTCCTGATGTGCAAAGATAGTCCTATAAAAAGGTATTAAAGTATATGTAAACCCTCACCTTGTAAAAACAACCCATTCCATTTAAAATAGAAATGACAGGCAAAACATTTGAGTATACAGTAGGTGGGGCAGGTACCTAGTTCCTCCAAAAATGCTGCACCTCGTCACCCTACAGCAAGACTTAGGGGTTGATTTACTAAAACTGGAGTGCAGCTCTGCATGTTGCTCAATCGGCTTCTAACATCAGTTTATTCAATTAACCACTTCAGCTCCGGAAGGTTTACCCGCCTTCATGACCAGGCCATTTTTTGCGATACGGCACTGCGTTACTTTAACAACTGCGCGGTCGTGCGGCGCTGTACACAAATAAAATTGATGTCCTTTTTTCCCCACAAATAGAGCTTTCTTTTGGTCGTATTTGATCACCTCTGGGTTTTTATTTTTTCTTTTGCGCAATAAACAAAAAAAAGACCGACAATTTTGAATAAAAAAAAAAAAACATACGCAATAATTGTTCTTAAAAGAAATCGAATTTCTTCATCAATTTAGGCCAATACATATTTTTGGTAAAAAAAAAATCCCATTAAGTGTATATTGATTGGTTTGCGCAAAAGTTATAGCGTCTACAAACCACGGGATATATTTTTGGAATTTTTATTTACCGTATTTATCGGCGTATAACACGTACTTTTTTCCCCCTTATAATCAGTGGAAAATCACGGGTGCGTGTTATACGCCGATGCCCGCCAATCCCCCGCTGACTGTGAGTGGAGGAGCGATCGCCGCTGACATTCATACATAGCCGAGTATACTCGGCTAGCTCCGCTCACAGTCCCGCCCTAAGATGGACATAACACAGGGACTGGGTGTGACTGTGAGCGGAGCTAGCCGAACGTAGCCGAGTACACTCGGCTATGTATGAATGTCGGCGGCACTCGGCTCCGCCCACAGGGCTCCGAGAGGAGCCGAAAGCAGCCGAGAGTCTCGGCGGCCATAACGGCAGTGTCACTGGCCGCAGATGACACAAGGCTGCAGATGACACAACAAGGCAGCAAATGACACAACAAGGCTGCAGATGGACACCGTTAAGGCTGCATTGATGGCAATTTAAATGTAAGTTTTTTTCTCCTTAAAAAGTTTTTTTCCTTAAAATTCCCTCCTAAACTTGGGGCGCGTGTTATACACCGATAAATACGGTATTTCAATTTTTTTTTACTAGTAATGGAGGAGGTCAGCAAATTATAGCGGGACTGCGATATTGTGGCGGACAAATCAGACACCTAACTAACACTTTTTGGGGACCAGTGACACTATCACAGTGATCAGTGCTAAAAACAGATGCACTGTCACTGTACTAATGACACTGGCAAGGAAGGGGTTAAGATCAGGTGCGCTCAAACGGTTAAATGTGTTCCTAGGGAGTGCTTGCTAACTGTGTGGGGGGTGCTTGCACTGTGGGAAGGCGGAGCTCTGTGTCCCTTTTTAGCAGGAGCACAGCCTTCCCTTGTCACAGAATGGCGATCTGCCTTGTTTACATAGGCGTCCGCCAGACCCACTGATTGGACATGGAGGGAACCAATCACAGCGGGCGGGTCTCCGGCTTCGCGCATGCGTGCCCCAGACCCAGAAGTGCAGAATCATGTACAGGTACATGATTCTGCCCAGAGCGGCCACCCTGCCGCAGTAAATGTACGTGGGGCGGTCGGGCATCTGGTTAAGCTTTCACAATAAAACCTAAAAGCTGATTACTGGTTACTATGCACAGTTGCTCCAGATTCTGTTTGCTCCAGTTTTAGTAAATCTCCCCCTATGTGACCAGTCCACACCAAGACAACTAGATATGATTCAAATTATTTTTGTTTTTTTATCTGCTCTTTGTACTTTCATAAAGTTACTACACTTTGGAGAAAATTCCTTTGCACAGGTAGATAAAAAGTTTCTTATGAAAACAGTAAGCTTCATTTACGATGGAACATTTGAAACACAAAATGGAAGAGATTGGCTTACATGAGATTCCTGAACTGTCCTGATGGCATCACGGAACCTTACTCTGGACTGCAGCTGTGCTTCAACTTCTTGCTATGGAACACAAGGTAGGAAAACCGGCCAGTATGGACATAAGCATATACAGTATTGAAATTTTATTTTCCATAGCTCTGACATGGTGCTTCATGGAATATCTTTCACATTAGTTCCTGCTCAATTGGAATTTACAGTCCAAGGCTCCATTCACACTGGTGGGGGTTCCCAGCAATTAGCTGCTGGACAAAGCCCCATTGAAAGCAATGGGAGACTGACAGCTCCTGCAGCCGCTCGCATGTAATTGCTCCAGTATGAATTACCTGGAAATGCTCGGCCCTGGGCGCAGTCTGTCTGTTTTCCAGGGCCGAGCATTCACAGGTAATCGCTCCATGAGCTGTCAACCTCCTATTGCTTTCAATGGGGCTTCCTCCCCCAGCTAATAGGTGTAACCTCACTGCAGCTCCCACAGGTAATCGCACACGGTCCCATTTGCAATTTTGAATTGGACCTAATTTTGCTCAAACTGTCACTTGTACACACACACACACACACACACCATTTAAACATTATACCAGCAAGCTTATCTTTCATATGTAACCTTCATGGTAACGTTATGCAATTCAATAAACAAATGATTACTTTTTCCATCAATTTCTCCAGAAAGGAAAAAAAAAAAAAAAAAAATCAATAACCAATAACACATTTGATCAATATGCCACACACAGAGAAGTGGGTTTTGATCAACAGCTAAGATATCTTTGTATGTTATTGATCGCATCTCTGTTTCCACCATGTAATCTCATAAGCCGATTGATCAAATTAGGATCGTTTTCATGAACAAGGCATCTCAGTGCTGTCGACTGAAGCAAAACGATCAATAATTTTCTGTCCTGCTTGATCAACTCAGTTTTGATCAGATTCTATCAAACTTAGTTGATTGACCAGGACTAAATCATCAGCCATATTTGTCCATATGTCCATATTTTAAAACTCAGCAGCTGCAGTATTTGTAGCTACTGACTTTAAAAAAAAAAAAAATTCAGCGGAACTCCGCTTTAATTCACTTTTAATATTCAAAGCAAACTCATCCATCCACCCACATCTCCATGCTTTATTCTGTTGAGAAATCATTTTGAAAATCACCACCCTAGCATTTCTGGCCATTGCCATCTTGAGTAAGGGCAGATGATTCATGTAACATTCACTTCCTGGAATCCATCTGCCCTTTGCTTAGGAATGCACGCAGGAGAGTAGAGTTGCACGATTCTGGATAAAATGAGAATCACAATTTTTTTGCTTAGAATAAAGATCACGATTCTCGCAGCATAACATCATCTTTCACATTATACAAAAAAATTGGGCTAACTTTACTGTTTCGTTTTTTTTTTTTAATTCACTGAAGTGTATTTTTCCCCAAAAAATTGCATTTGAAAGACCACTGCGCGAATATAGTGTGGCATAAAATATTGCGACGACCGCCATTTTTTTTTCTAGGGTCTCTGCTAAAAATATATATATATATATATATATATATAGGCCCTGAAGTCAGAAACTAAAAAAAAATAACAAGTAAAAATATGATATACTTCCCTATCTATTTACTAATGCTAGCAGCATAGGAATTTAAAATAGTCAATGTTTATTGAGAGAGTAAAGTTCCACTTTAAAGGGAGGCAGATGCTACTGGTTTTTTTTTTGTTTTTTTTTATAGTACAACACTGAGAATAATAAGTTGGTGATAATGAATGCATAAACTTCCATCTTTTAGTCAGTTTGAGAAAGGACATGGGATGGCCAAAAAAAAAAAAAAGGATTCTATAAAACTGATATGAGGAGCCATAAAGTGTGCAGTTGGGGATCGCTTTTTCTTAACTTAAAAGACTTGTTCACACCACGTCTGTTGAACTGTTTTAATCTGCATAGATCAATGCAGGCTCAAAGCAAAGGTGTGCGCTGCAAAAAATACAGCATACAGTGCCTTGAAAAAGTATTCATACCCCTTGAAATTTTCCACATTTGGTCATGTTACAACCAAAAACGTAAATGTATTTTACTGGAGTTTTATGTGATAGACCAACACAAAGTGGCACATAATTGTGAAGTGGAAGAAAAATGATAAATGGTTTTCCAAATTTTTTACAAAAAAAACATCTGAAAAGTGTGACGTGCATTTGTATTTGTATTCAGCCCCCTGAGTCAATACTTTGTAAAACCACCTTTCCCTGCAATCACAGCTACAAGTCTTTTAGGGATGTCTCTACCAGCTTTGCACATCTAGAGAGTGACATTTTTGCCCATTTTTTTCTTTTGCAAAATAGCTTAAGCTCTGTCAGATTGGATGGAGAGCGTCTGTGAACAGCAATTTTCAAGTCTTGCCACAGATTCTCAAATGGATTTAGTTCTGGACTTTGACAGGGCCAGTCAAACACATGAATATGCTTTGATCTAAACCATTCCATTGCAGCTCTGACTGTAGGTTTAGGTTGTTGTCCTGCTGGAAGGTGAACCTCTGCACCATTATCAAGTCTTTTGCAGGTTTTGTTCTAAGATTGCCCTGTATTTGGTTTCATCCATCTTCGCATCAACTCTGACCAGCTTCCCTGCCCCTGCTGAAGAAAAACATCCCCACAACATGATGCTGCCACCACCATGTTTCACAGTGGGGATGGTGTGTTCAGGGTGATGTGCAGTCTTAGTTTTCCGCCACACATAGCGTTTTGCTTTCAGGCCAAAAAGTTCAATTTTGGTCTCATCTGACCAGAGCACCTTCTGCCACATGTTTGCTGTGTCCCCCACATGGCTTCTTGCAAACTGCAAGCGGACTTCTTATGGCTTTCTTTCAACAATGACTTTCTTCTTTCCACTCTTCCATAAAGACCAGATTTGTGGAGTGCACGACTAGTAGTTAACCTGTGGACAGATTCTCCCACCTGAGCTGTGGATCTCTTCAGCTCCTCCAGCGTTACCATGGGCCTCTTGGCTGCTTTTCTGATTAATGCTCTCCTTGCCCGGCCTGTCAGTTTAGGTGGACGGCCATGTCTTGGTAGATTTGCAGTTGTGCCATACTCTTTCCATTTTCAGATGATGGATTGAACAGTCCTCCGTGAGATGTTCAAAGCTTGGGATATTTTTCTTTTTTTTTATAACCAAACCCCGATTTAAACTTCTCCACAACTTTATCCCTCACCTGTCTGGTGTGTTCCTTGGCCTTCATGATGCTGTTTGTTCACTAGGGTTCTCCAACAAACCTCTGAGGGCTTCACAAAACAGTTGTATTTATACTGAGAGAATAAATTACACACAGGTGGACTCTATTTACTAATTAGGGGACTCCTGAAGGCAATTGGTTCCACTAGATTTTAGTTAGGGGTATCAGAATAAAGGGGGCTGAATACGAATGCACACCACGCTTTTCATATATTTATTTGTAAAAAATGTTGAAGGGCATTTATCATTTTCCTTCCACTTCACAATTATGTGCCACTTTGTGTTGGTCTATCACATAAAATCCTAATAAATACATTTACGGTTTTGGTTGTAACATGACAAAATGTGGAATATTTCAAGGGGTATGAATACTTTAAGGCACTGTATGTGTTATTTTGTGACATATAAAAGTTTATTAAAAGTAAAAGTGGTTAGAGCGCATCACACCGCCACTACACAATGTACAACCACGGGTACGCATCTGCGAGCACAGGTTGTTGTGCACAAGTCTTAAATGAAAAAAATTAAAATGTAATATACTGTAGCTTACAAATCCGTAGATGTGGTGGCTGTATCAGTTTTTTTTTAAGGCTTTTTATTTCCTTTATTTCACTTTATGATCCTATCTTAGAGTGTCTGCATTCTGGATGAAGTAGTAAAGCAGAAACCTTTGAACAGCAGCATTTTCAGTCTGGAGAATTTTGATACAAGTCAAGTGTAATGGCCTGTACACACGACCGGTTTTCACGTCGGAATAAACTCTGAAGGTTTTTCCGCCGGAGTTCCAACGGAATTCCGCTCAAGCTGTCTTGCATACACATGGTCACACCAAATTACGACCATCCAGAACACGGTGATGTACAACACGTAGGACGGGACTAGAAAATGGAAGTTCAATAGCCAGTAGCCAATGGCTTCCGTCTTGTACTTGCTTCAGAGCATGTGTCGTTTTTGGTCCGTAGGAACAGCATATAGACAAGAGTTTTTCCCGATAGAAATTGGTTCCGTCGGAAAAATGTAGAACATGTTCTCTTTCTAGGTCCGTCAGAATTTTCGATGTAGGAAGTCCGATGGGGCATACACGATCGGAATATACGATGAAAAGCTCCGCGTCGGACATTTTCTGTCGGACATTGCGCTCGTGTGTACAGGGCATAAAGCACAGCAGTGCATGGATAACTCTTGATAACTATCGATAACTCCCCATGGCATGACAGTGAAGACAATGAAAACTATAGCTGGTCTGTATGTACTTACCTCTTCATCAAATTTTGTAACAGTATCTGCTGGTTTAGATCTGGTGAAGGTTCGTGGTGAAACAACCGGGGACTCCTGCTGGAGGATACTTTCAGCTTTGGACTGTGGTGTAAAACAAACATTATGAAGTGAGCCAAGAACACATCAACTTCTGCAGTAGGTAATTATTATTATAGTGAGCGCGATTAAACATTGGTACATGCATTTAGAGAGTCAGAAAAAAAAGATGTTTTAAAGCAGTTAGAACTATACTCTCCATGATGTATAATCATTATTTGTGGCAGGGTAAAAGGGAACTGCGGTTCATATATATATATATATATATATATATATATATATATATATATATATATATATATATATATATATATATATATATATATATATATATATATATATATATACATACATACATACACATATACATACATACACACACAGGTATATTTTTTTTAGGTGTGTAATGAAAGTGATCAGGTAAACCAAATGTGAACACTGAACCTGCTACACATGCCAAGAAGCATTTCATGATCAGAACGCTCAGGCTTTTTGCAACTGCGTCCCCCATTCCCCTCACATTTGTCTGCAATTCCAGGCTGTCACAATGACAGCCCAAAGTTGTTGTGCAGACAGACAGTCAAAAACAGACCTTCTGACACAGTGTTTATAAACACTGTTCAGGGGCAAAACAGAGCGATACAAAGTGAGATCTACAGTATACTTCTGTTACTACTTTTTCATTCTCCTGCAAAGAGATGAGCTTGGATCTGCTTATGCCGTCAGTTAAAGCAACCTTACAATTAAAAGAAAAAAAGTTTGTAAATAAGAATATAATTCAAATTTTACCCCATTAACCCTAAGTTTCCCCTAATCAATCCCTTTTCCGTTTCTCCCTTTGGCTTTTAATTTTCTTTTGTTTTGTTTTTTTTCTCTTTTATTTCTATTTTTCAAACCATTAATACGTAAACTTTTTTTTTTCCTGTTGTTTTTTTGTTTTGTTTTTTAATACTGTTGCATAAAGGCTAAGTCCACCTTTTGGAGAAAATAAAGATAAAATAAGTAAATGCACTGTATATTTGCCGAAATGAAAATGTGCATTTATACATTTTTTTGCAAATGAGCTTGCAGAGTATTGCAATTGCAATCAATGGATCACGAGCGCATAGCAAAGCTCCTAAAGTCCAGGCAGAGCCATGCACAGCTGTGTTTATTTTGAATCTGACAGCTGCTGCAGGGGAGAAGAACCCCTGCACATGGTTGGGGGGGGGGATGTTTTGAGGGTGGAGGGGGTCTGCTTGGCACCATGTTACTACATTTGGGTGCAACACATACCATGGCCTTTATTTCTTTTGTAAATATCTTTGCAATGGTTTGTACCAGAATCAAAATGTGAGTGTCATGTTAAACAGGACAAATTTTTAAATAAATATTATACTTTTTTTTATCTACAGTAAGACTTTTTTTTAAACACTTATTAAAGTAGCATTAAGTGTGTTTTACTTTTTTATCTTGAGTAGTTACATTGTGGATTCAAGTTCTCTTAAAAAACAATGTCCCCCCCACATCTGCTGATATTCACTTTGGCTGTGCTCCCCTGATCCTCAGAAATATCTGGTGCTTCTGGGTATGGGGGATCATGTGACCTCCTTTCTTTGTTCCCTTTTCTAAGCAGCCAATTGCCGGGCATGAACACAGTCATATGGGATCGAGGAGGAAGTCCTAACCCTGTGTAAGCACCAACATCTTTAGGCACATAACTTACAAAAGGTTTGGATCCCCTTTATAGGAACACAGGGCTGGTTAAAGTGGAACTTTACAAAAAAGGGGAAGCTCCTCTTTCCTCTCCTGCTCCTCCCCTCCTCTCCCATAATTGGAATGTAGTCCTTTTTTTTGGGCGGGGTGGGAGTGGGTACCTGATTTTGACATTTGTCGTGGCGATCTGAGCAGAAGTTCGGGTTCCCCCCATCCCCCGCAGTCTCATGGGACATCACAGGTCCCCGGAGACTGCAGGACTATACAGGAGGTGCAGTGACACTCACATGCGCAGTGGGTAGCCAGCCGTGAAGCCACAAGGAGTCACAGTCAGCTGCCCACAGTTAAGATGCCGGCACCTGCACCTGAAGACCGGCAAAGAGCTGGGGTCGGGGGAGGACATCGCTGGATCCTGGGGCGTGGGAGTGTGTTTGTTATTTTTATTAAAAAAAAAAAACAAACACAAACACACACACAAAAACACACACACACAGCTTTAAGACATAAAAGAAAGAAAGTGACATGGAATTGTACTAACCCTTCCAGCTTTAAGCTTTTCTCTCAATCGCTCCCTCATAGAAGACTCAACAGAAACGGACTTTGTCATAGAAGCATTTAGCGGAGGCAAACCTAAAACATTTGCAGAAAACACAGACACAGAGCCGAGTCTGTTATTTATAGTAACTTAAAACACAAGTGAATTATAACATGGAATTACATCAGTATTACAGTAATATTTTATCCCTCACACATAATAAATTGGGTTTGGAAAGCCTCCACATGCAATTACAGTGTAAAATATGGCCGTACATATTTTTAAATGGAAAGGCCCTGTGCACAATACACAACAGTAAACAATTTGTACAGCAAACGAGGGCCAGTTTATACCCCACAAACATTCCTGTGCTGGCCACCAGAATCAGACACAATCACTGCTAAGAGAAAATCCCATATTTACAGCTCCAGACTACATTTGTTAGATGTGAACTGCGATAGATACTTTTATCTTAAAGTGGTTGCAAACCCTCAAGGTTTTTCAGCTTAATGAATTCCATGCATTAAGTTGAAAAACCTTCTGTGCTGCAGCTCCCCCCAGACCCCCCCCACTTTTTTTCTTACCTGAGCCCGATCCGATCCAGCGATTTGCACGAGCCCAGCGGCTCCAGTCGCTGTCTCGGTCCTCATTGGACAGATTGATAGCAGCAGAAGGCATTGGCTCCCACTGTTGTCAATCAAATCCGGTGACGCAAGTCAATGGACACAGCAGCAGGACTCAGGAGCGAGCCCGCACGGGTGCCCCCGTGGAAATCGGCTTTCCGTGGGGGCACCAGATGAAGGGGAGGAGCCAGGAGCGCCAGCGGGACAACCCAGAGGAGGAGGAGGAGGAGGAGCCCTTGCACAGAGCAGGCAAGTATAACATGTTTGTTATTTTTATTATTATTTTTTTTTAAACTAACCTTTACAAACAGTTTAAAGCTTAACCCTGGGGAAACCTGAAAATTCTCCCTTGCAGTAGGGCTCTGCTTGATTAGTACTTACTTACCCGATCCTTCGCTCCTCCATACTCATAAACCAGGCCGCACAGCGTCTTTTTTCCCCTTGCTCCAGCACAGTAATGTCCTGACATCATCAAAATAATGCAGGGGAGCAAAACTACTTTTACCACCCCCAAGACTAAAGGAGCAGTTAACACTTATGCCCCGTACACACGGTCGGATTTTCCGATGGACAATGTCCGATCGGAGCGTGTTGTCGGAAATTCCGACCGTGTGTGGGCGCCATCGGACATTTTCCATCGGATTTTCCGACACACAAAGTTGGAGAGCAGGAGATAAAATTTTCCAACAACAAAATCCGTTGTCGGAAATTCCGATTGTGTGTACACAAATCCGACGGACAAAGTGCCACGCATGCTCAGAATAAATAAAGAGATGAAAGCTATTGGCCACTGCCCCGTTTATAGTCCCGACGTACGTGTTTTTCGTCACCGCGTTTAGAACAATCGGATTTTCCAACAACTTTGTGTGACCGTGTGTATGCAAGACAAGTTTGAGCCAACATCCGTCGGAAAAAATCCTAGGATTTTGTTGTCGGAATGTCTGAACAAAGTCCGACCATGTGTACGGGGCATTACAGTGCACTGCATGAGAGAATTTTCAGGTTTCCAAAGTCAATCTTTTAATTATACTGTATAAAAGTCAAAAACATTTGATTTTAGTTTTGGATAAAGTATGGAAAGGTTATAATCCCATAAAAAGCCTGGGTCCTATTGAGGGGATTTTTGTTTATTTTCTGTCTTGAGACACAACAGTAAGAGAGATCACCTTTAAGGCCTCGTCCACACTAGCAGTTAAGAGACAGTGAAACCCTGTGGTTTAGACCCGTTTTTACAGCCCCCCCCCCCCCCCCAAACCACTATCCCCTTTAAACTGCAAAGGCAGCGGCCAGGGTATACACATGCCACGGGCGCAATGCTTTGCTTCGCGGTGGGAATTATACCCGTCGCTTTTGGCAGGTGGTACACAACCCGCTCAAGTGAATAGGGCCACTCTGCAAGCACCCTGCAACTGTGTGCACACAGGTGATGAGGAAATGAGGCAGTGCTAGGAAATTGTGTTAATTTATGATGTGCGTTGCCCTTCCATGTGCATCTTATTGCAAAGGCTAGTTATTGGGGTGGCTGCCATTTTTTTTTGTATGACCTGCATTTGAACTGCTTCAGCTGCTTTTGAATTCCTACAGACTTGTATGGGACGAGAAGCAGTTTTAAAGTGAACAAAACAACACCGGCCATGAACCGGTAATGTCTGCTCAAGTGCAATTTTTCATGGGTGCTCAAACTGTGGCCAGCCAGCTGTTCCGGAACTACAAGTCCCATGAGGCATTGCAAGCAGCTGACAGTTATAAGCATGACTCCCAAAGACAGAGGCATAATGGGACTTGTAGTTCTGCAACAGCTGGAGGGCCACAGGTTGGACATCACTGCCCTAAATAAAGGCCTCAAACTGAATGTCTTGGCTCTCTACCCCACTCCTCCATGCTGTCCGGAAGGAAATGAGAGTGCAGACTCTGGCTGCAGATGGGTTATCATTGGTTTGTAGACAGTGTTAAAAATCAGGAATGATTCTGAAGAGTGATACAAAGGCTTGCATAAAGATTTTGGTACTTGCTAAGAATGCAGCAAGCCTCGACAGTTTCACTTTAAGTCCCCTTTTACACCGGTGGCGGAAGTTACTATCCCCCTGAAAACCAATCCACAAAGAATTGCTTTTCAAAGGTGGTTGAGTGGTGGTCTGCAGGTGTTCAGGAGGTGACACAGCTGCCGCCTGAATGGCTGGTTTTTCTTCAGTCCCAAATGAGATTTTACATTGAAACACCACACCAGCGAGCCAAGCGCTTCTTACGCGGTTGTGGAGTGGTCCCATTGTCTTCAATGTACTCCAGAACAGCATCTTCAAAGAGGCACTGGGAACTTTTAGACTTGCATGTAAATTCATATGAAAGAAAACTTCAAAGAAGTTCAATAGCACTGGTGAGACAATGGGCACCCAACAATTACTCTAAACCATAAAAATACAGAAAGGAGCGCCAGACCAAAATCAGATAAAGGGTGCAAGATCGTTTTAATTGTTAGTAAAAGAAAATCATATCATATCATATTATATATATAGCCAATGCGTTACATGGGCAACACCACTCCTCCTTCATTAGGGCTCAAACTGACACCAGCTGCTGAGCAGCGAGAGAGACTCCATCGCTATTCAGCAGCTGCTGTCAGGTCGTTCCTCTACGAAGAGAGTTCAATACTGGTTCTAATATAGATCTGTAAAGTCACAAGTTTTGATGTGCTGAGCCCTGATGAAGGGGGAGAGGTGTTGCTACTGAAACACATTGGTTGGTTTTATATAACTCTTTTACTAACAATTAAAATGATCTTGGACTCATATGTGATTTTGGTCTGGAACTCCTTTCTGTATTCCATTGTCTTCAACGGGTACGTTTGGCAAGTGGCGCCACCTAAAAACATGCCATACTGGGTAAGATGCGTCACACTATGGAGAATTACGGCAATGTGAGTGGACCTGAGTGGCCATCAAGCTAATCTTTAAGTAGCTGGTCAGGGGTGGTAAAAGCACAGATCAACTACCTGTTTTTACCGATCCTCTGCCAACCGTGTAAAGTTAGCCTAAGGCTGGCCATACGTGTATAATTTTCCTTTAGGTTTACCAAAAACCATATAATATAGAGGTCAAAACTAAACAACTTTCAATTGTATTCAATTAAGAAACAAAAAAGTGTAGTGCTAATATGAAAGGTGAAACATCTGCAATCATATGTATACTAAGGACTGGTGCATCATCAAACTTCCAAAATGAAAAAAACATCAAAATTAAATGATGTGAGTCCCATATATATGAACAACTTCATATGAAGATCATGACCGTGAACAAGTGAAATCTTGAAGTGAAGAAAACACCACCACCACTTTTTCGTTTCTTTATTACTGCACATATCCTATTTGCTGTGTTAGCCGCTCTCCTTTTTGGGCAGCGCAGAATTATTTGCTACACCATAATTGTATTCAATTAGGCAGGCCCTTGCACTACATAGTTTAAGGTAAATTTAAAAGAAAATTGGACAACAGTACAAGAGGATTTATTTATTTATTTCAGGTACTTATATAGCGCTGTCAGTTTACGCAGCGCTTTACATATACATTGTACATTCACATCAGTCCCTACACCCTCAAGGAGCTTACAATCTAAGGTCCCTAACTCACATTCATACATACTAGGGCCAATTTAGACAGGATCCAATTAACCTACCAGCATGTCTTTGGAGTGTGAGAGGAAACCGGAGTACCCGGAGGAAACCCACGCAGGCACAGGGAGAACATGCAAACTCCAGGCAGGTAGTGTTGTGGATTGAACATGTATGGCCAGCCACCAAGTGTGGTGTCAGATGGGCAGTTCTGCCCCCCCTGCAGAGCAGCATCAGCTCACTATAGAAACAAATCACAACATGCACCATCACCATTTGTGGAACTTTATTGACAGGGACAAAACAACTGCTGGGATTTCTATACTGAGCTGGTCAAGATATTTACACACAGAGCTCCTCTATTAAGAAAAGTACTGCCTATAAAATGGACTTCCTCCCTATGGAACACGCACTTGGGTGGCCCAGTATCTGCTCATTGAGTGTATGCATTATAATGAGGAGATTGCCAGAAATTACACATCCCAGACCAGAATAAATGGGTAATACCAGTAGGTGTCAATTTCCAACCCTACTTCACCCAAAACCAACTAAGCTTTGGGTGGAGGCCTTCTTAAAGTTGCACTGCAGCCAACATGCCAAATTAAAATACATTATTTAAGGGCAGGCATTAAAGGGATCTATTGCATTCACTAGATATGATCTTGATCATTTGCAGACTGCCTATAAAAGAAAAAATATGCTGCTTTATTGCAAAACACATGTTTAATAATGTCCTTCAAAAGCCAGTATCCCATTCCTCTCTGCTTGAAGTTCCATCACTCCACAAGGTCTCTCTGACTGTCTAGCTTCAATGTTTGCAAAAATCACCATCCAAAATGTCAATGGTTTATGAATGCCAAACATTCCAGAACATAACCTGGGGGCTGTACTCACTGCGCTGCCCGCGTGTAACGTTCCCGATATCTTCCCCGCCATCCGCTGCATCTCCAGCATTGTCTTCCAGCTGTGACACAAAGCACCAGATAATCATTGCACTGACTGGTATTACATTTTTTTTATAAATATTATTACTTTAAACTGACATTTGTGAAGAGCTATGAATATACAAAGTGAGAAAAGTTTTTTTTCCATTATAATTAAAGGAGAAGTCCAGCCTGAGCTTTTTAGGCTGGGCTTCCCCTATGGCTCACAGGAGTGCAATTCATTTTGCACTCCTGTGATCTGTTTTCAGCAGACAGTGGTCTTGAAGTCCGCTCTCTGCTGTCGTCACCAAGATCAGTCCAAGTAGCGCGTCATCCCGACTTACATACGATCCGAAAATCATATAAAAAATGCCGCATTTGAATCGATCGTACGATTATCGGATCGTTAGTACAGAGCTTTCAAGAGCCAATCAGGACAGTTCATCCAATATTATTCTATCAGACATGCACGGAAATTTTTTCGTACGATGCCAGATACAAATGCATTGCAACACATTACATCACTTCCGAATTTTTATTCTGTCGTATGGGAATTTACGTGACTTTAGTAAACTCATCAGATTCAACGTGAGATTAGCATGCAAAAAAAAAAAAAAATGGACGATCATTCGTCCGATAATTGGATCGTGTGTACGGGGCATAAGGAAGTCTGGATCCTTCAGCTGCTTGGACAGATGGCAGTCTCAGCCTCTCAGCGAGTTGATGAGACAGCCACTCCCTGTCCCTTCATAGCACAGCGCTCCAATGAGCGTGGAGGAGCAGAGAAGGAGAGATGCTGACCGATAGACAGCAGCTCTCCACTCGGGGAGTTGAGAGAACCGAGAATCGACGATGTTCAGTGGCTCGGTTCTCAGTGAAGAGGCGGCGGGGGACAGATGCAGAATCGGTCTGATGCTGCTGCATCCACCTAGGTAAGTATGAAAAGGCCAAAAAAAAAACCCATACTTCGCTTTTATTTATGTATTTGCTTTCATTATCTAAACTGTTTGCTTGAAGAAGTATGCCCAAAGCTCTTTTGCAGAACCAAGTACAATGCTGTGACCCAGATTCAGTCGACAGTGGGCTAAAGTTTGCTGTCGGCTGACAGTACAAAACCAGTCCAGGCTCTGCAGGGATCCCCACAATAATGTCGGGATCTGTTCAGATGCCTGAGTGGTATTTTAGCAAGCCGCTGGGAGCCTGAGCCAGCTGCTTCCGCCCCCTCCACTGTCCGGTGCTCCAGTGAGTGCTGGAGGGGCAGAGCAGAGAGCGGTGACTGACAGTATGACTAACAGAGTATGCTGTAAGATACCGAACAGTGTTTTTCAAAAAAAAATTTTGGCATTGGTACTAAAAAAAAAAAAAAAAAAAAATCGCTACTAAAATGCCGCATGCACTATTTTATGAAGACAAGCAGTATTTTAGTAGTGAAAGCCTGTAGTAATTTACCAACGGTGGTAGCTGACTTCCTTAACAAACACTGTAAATAGCTGGTTCTTAAGGAGCGAGCGGCCGCTGCATCCTTAAAGTGAGGTCCCCCCACCAAATATGGAATTTTAGGGGAACCCCCATGCGACAGGTTGGCTCTCCTGGGCGAATCGCTGTCATTGTATGTCAGCAGTTTTAAGAGCTCTTGGGGGCGCGCGCCCGCGGTGCGATGCCCGAGCTGATGTGCGTGGCCGGCGGCCGCGATATCAACCAGTCACCCATGATCCTGAGAGAGACAGGACGGAGATCTGTAAATGTAAACAGACAGATCCCTGTTCTGTCATGCGAAGAGGGACAGATCTGCTGTTCCTAGAGATTAGGAACAGCGATCTGTTTCCTCCTCCAGTCACTACACTCTTCCCACAGTTAGCAACACCTCCCTAGGGAACACTTAACCCTTGATCGCCCCCTAGTGTTAACCTCTTCCCTGCCAGTGACATTTATGCAGCAATTAGTGGCTATTTTTAGCTCTGATCGCTGTATAAATGTCACTGGTCCCAAAAAAAGTGTCAAAAGTGTCTGATCTGACTGCCGCAATGTCGCAGTCCAGCTAAAAATCGCTGATCACCGTCATTACTAGTAAAAAAAATAATAATAAAAAAAAGTCCATAAATCTATCCCCTATTTTGTAGACGCTATAACTTTTGCGCAAGCCAATCAATATATGCTTATTGCGATTTTTTTTACCAAAAATATGTAGAAGAATACATATTGGCTTAAACTGATGAAGAAATTTGTTTTTTTACATTATTTTTGTTTGCATATTTATTATAGCAAAAAATAAAAAAATATTGTTTTTCAAAATTGTGGGTCTAGTTGCTCTAGTTGTGGGAAAAAAAAGCCACATAAATGTTGTTTGGGTACAGCATCGCACGACTGCGCAATTGTCAGTTAAAGCGACGCAGTGCCGTATCGCAAAAAATGGCCTGGTCATTAAGGAGGCAAATCCTTCCGGTCCTTAAGTGGTTAAATATCGCATCTTGAGACAACTACTGTACTTATTTTCCGCATGCATTTTTATTTTTTTTTCCTTTTGTGAATTGACTTTAACTCCTGTTTTATGCGGTATTTGCCATACGTTTTTGCAATAAATACCGCATAAAGAAGTAGTGAATTGACATTTTCAGGATTGCATGCGGTATTTAGGAAAACACCTAAATACTGCATGCGATCTGCTTTTGTAAATGGAGCCCAATTTCAGTAATATCTCACACTACAGATTTCTTGGCTACCGTGATCAGTCATTGCTCATGTAGTCTGGGCACTGTGGTTATTCATCACTAATAACATTGTAAAAAATTATATTTTGCAATGTGGAGATGTGTGTTATGTAAAAGGAAGACACCAGAAAGCTACTTTTTACTGCAGTGGGAATAAGCCTAGGTTCACACATATGCAGTATGGGAAATGCAGCAATCTCTGTGTGTTTCCAGCACCGCATTGCAATCACACGGTTTGCGATCTACTGCGGGTGCCAATACAAAATGACTAAAACCCCAAATGCATCGCGAACGCAGTGCGGTTTGTCTGCACCAGATCTCATGATACCAATCAATCAACCATGCGAATGGGTTGCGGTGCGGCTCCCAAAAAGGTGTCTGCACTGGGCTCAAAATAGCACCGCACTGAATCGCATGTGAATTGTACAGGAATGTGGTGGTTCCCTTGTGGTTAAATGTGGATTATAGTTTGATCCGGGGCTATGCTGGACCCCTGCAGATCATCCCCAATAAAACATACCGGTTTCTTCCTTCTCTGGCGTTGTGCTTTCAGGGTCTTTTTTAAGTTCTCCACCTGAGCATGATCCTCATTGTCCAACAGCTCCTGTGAAGAAAATAATGTTATAATGGATGTCCAGATTTTGGCTCTAGATAGTGCCGCTATAACCCTAGACCAGCAATTCTCAACCAGGTTTTGTGGAACCCTCCAGAGGTTTGCAGGATTTCCCTGACCTATGGCTGATTGATTTCTTATTTGATGGTGCCTGTATAGTTCCGGGGCCAGTGCCACTTGGCAGAGGCAACTACAGGACAACGATGATCTTTTTAGCTATCTGTATGGGTGGCATTGTGACCACCACTGTTAAGGGAGCTCTCTTTCCACTGGCTACCAATGTAAGGGACACTTTTTTCCCCTACTGACCCCCAATGACTTGGTTTTAGCAGGTGTTCCCCAAAGAGACTAAGGGCTCCTCACTCTGGGGGAATGCATTAGGGTAAAAAAAAAACAAAAAAAAACACACACAACAGGAATACCAATCTTCAGGAACCAAAAGTGAGGCCCAACAGTGGGCCTCTTGAGTACAGAGTAAAGTTGGTATTTGCACAAAGCTTGGCAACTCCTAGGTGCAGTGAAGATAACAGAGCATCTTGTTATTCCTACATTTAATATCTGCTGCTAGTTTACTAGGCAGAACTTTAGTACAAAGTGATCTTTTAATTTAAGAGGAATTGGTATACATAGGCACATACAAGTAGGAGTAAAGTCGTGTTTTAGATGTATGCAAGCGAGATCACATCTTCATGGTTTGTCTAATGCAGCAGAAGGCCAACTTGTCGGGAAGTATCTAATCAGAGGTATATATAGTAACTGGCTTCAGAAGAAACACAAGCAGCAAAAGCACTCTTTCCAAACTGTCTAAGGGCTCATGCACACGAGACGCTGTTAAACGCGCGTTCAGAGGCAGTTGGACACTTTTTTCAACTGCCCCTGAACTCATTCAATGTTATCCTATGTGTCCATGTACACAGTCTCGTTTTTTGGCGTTTTTAGGCAGTTGCGTTTAACCTCCTTTTTCCAGAAGCAAAAAAATGGGATCAGACGTAAAAGTTTTCCATGTTTCAGACACCAAACGCGGCTAAACGCCGGTACCGCGTTTAGCCGCGTTTGCGTTTATAAGTGTTTTTAAAAGGAACCCTATTTTTTGGACCAGAAAACACAGAAATATGATGGTAAACTGCAGCAGAGAATGACATTTTGCGACCTAAATTTGGAGCCTCGTATCTCTGGGTCACTTGGTGCTAGTAACCCCAAATGTGGTGTGCAAACACAGTGGAACTAGCACTACAACATATCCAAAGTTGGGGCTCTTAGCACAAAGTGGCCCTGAGATACGGGGCCCCAAATTCGGGTCGCAAAATGTGAAGCAGTTTTCTGCAGCAGAAAATGACATTTTGCGATCCGACTTTGGGGCCCCAATATCTCGGGGCCACTTGGTGCTAGGAACCCCAAATGTGGTGTGCAAACACAGTGGAACTAGCACTACAACATATCCAAAGTTGGGGTTCTAGCACCAAGTGGCCCCGAGATACGGGCCCCAAAGTGGGGGTCGCAAAATGTCATTCTCTGCAATATGTTTAATATGGGATACATTTCCAAAAAAAAAAAAAAAAAAAACACAGAAAGAGAGGCAAATGCAAGTATACAACTACTCTCTCTGCTGCTGCTGCTCACTTTAATCAAAATGGCAGAAATAGTTAAAATTTATCATGCTTTCTGAGCTTGGGGAGGGTCTTTGTAATCTTAACTTAACGCTTCTAGACGCAAACGCGGTTAAACGCGGCATGCAAACGCGGCAAAACAGGCTTTTCTAAATGCCGGTTTCAGCTTTTAAAATACATGTGTTCAGCAGAGTTTGCACCGGCGTCTTGTGTGCATGAAGCCTAAAGGGTACAAGAGTTTGAATGCTTTTCGCGACTTACATATGTTAAAAAAAAAAAAAAAAAAAAAAAAAAAAACTGTAAAATTCCATAAGACTTTCATCATCAAGAATGACACCAGTGCTTTCAAACCTCACCCAGAGATCTGTCCTTGCAGCTAACAAGAGAGGATGCTATGGGCTTAAACATTGCACTCTTTATAAATGTATAGAACTCAGTGAGGGTTCTGACAGCTACAAATGTGTAATTGTGAGAATAAGTTTCATGTCAGGCTTTGTTAAAGTAAACCTATCAAGACAGCAGTTACTTGGCCATCTAGCCTCCAAGGCTGCCCTTGTCCCAACTCCTGGATATGATGTTCATTCGAGGGGCAGGCATGTCATAGATGGTCTCCTGAGCCTTGAAAATCTAGTACTAGTTCATCACAAGCTGGGCTTGTTCTGTAATGCTGAAAATATTTTCTTTATGGGTCACCTCTGAACTGCTCTGAAGGTAACATGCAGCTTCCAGGCAGGAGAGGCTGGTCTACAAATATTGTGGCTATAGGAGCAGAAATATGGCAATCTGTGTTAGAACAAGTACAGTATCTTTGATGTCTATATCTCCTACCCAACTTTTTGTTATCCATCGTGCTCACCAAATGCCTCATAAATTACATAAATGGTCCCATAGGGATTCTGCTGCTGATCATTTACATAAGTTCTGGAAATGCCCCAAGCTAGTGCTTTATTGGAATAAAATAATTAATATTAATAATAAGGCATTTTAAGTGGTTCTACATAATGATCTATTGACATTCATATTAGGGTAATTAGATGAAGAATTATACATGAACTATGCTCAAACCGCTATCTCTAGACTATTGGTTCTGACCCATAAATGTATTTTACTGAAATGGAGTGCCCCAATGCTCCCCACCTTTGAGGAATGGCGTACACAGGTGATCTATACTCTGGTTAAAGAGAGGCATATTTGGAAGTACCGGGGTACTCCACTCAAGTTTAACAAAATATGGGGCCCTTGGTTATAGGTTCCTAGCTTAGCCCCATTAGCTTGAGTATCTCTACGGCTATTACAATGCTAATTACAATCTGGTTGTTTATGCTGTCCAAAAGGCCTGTAGCTCCAGGCGATGGTTTGGCATGCGTACCAGGAGTGTGTAGTAGTAGTAAGATGGCATATATTGTATGTTCGTTTTTTTTGTTTGTTAGTTAGAGTACATTGGGTATTCCTCACTACAACATTGTTCAATCGAAGTAAGAGCATTAACCTTGGCATGTAAAATGTGTCTACTTCAACAATCCTTGGATGTTTCATTGCTCCCCTTCAATGCCGGTTTTTCCTTTGTAATTCTTTTGGAATTTTTGAGAACATCTGAAGTATGTGAGGCTAAATGTACTGTTTATTGTGCAGTTTCATTTGTAATCTTTGTTTTCTTTCTTTTTGGGTTGTATGTAAAATGACAAAACCTTTAATAAGTTATTTGAAAAAAAAAAAGAATAAAGGAAGAACTGAGAAAGTGGCTTGGATAAGTTAGGAAATGCCTTTACACTCCAGAATAGGTTCAGTTGAATGTGACTAGTGCCCCGTACACACGGTCGGATTTTCCGATGGAAAATGTCCGATCGGAGCGTGTTGTCGGAAATTCCGACCGTGTGTGGGCTCCATCGGACATTTTCCATCGGATTTTCCGACACACAAAGTTGGAGAGCAGGAGATAAAATTTTCCGACAACAAAATCCGTTGTCGGAAATTCCGATCGTGTGTACACAAATCCGACGGACAAAGTACCACGCATGCTCAGAATAAATAAAGAGATGAAAGCTATTGGCCACTGCCCCGTTTATAGTCCCGACGTACGTGTTTTACGTCACCGCGTTTAGAACGATCGGATTTTCCGACAACTTTGTGTGACCGTGTGTATGCAAGACAAGTTTGAGCCAACATCCGTCGGAAAAAATCCTAGGATTTTGTTGTCGGAATGTCTGAACAAAGTCCGACCGTGTGTACGGGGCATAACAGTACTTGGGTTTTGCCTCAGCCCAGAAGTTAGCGGTTATTCCTGGGTCAATGATCTGCAGATGAGGCCCCACAGCTGACACACACAAAGGGGCAGAAATACCTGTGAAGTCAATGTCATTGATCTAATATGACCATGCAGCCATATTAGGTCAATGAGCATCTAATCTCTCGTCCATAGTTCATTGACCCAGGAATGACAGATAACCTCCAGTTTCTAATTAAACTAAAGCTCAACCCCAATGACTATTCACTATTATATAGTTGTGCTCATAAGTTTACATACCCTGGCAGAATTTATGATTTCTTGTAGCTGCCATTGGGTAGGTGAACAGGCTGCTTCCTCTTCCGTTCCCTCATCTGGCTGCTGGGATGACATCTCTCGGTCACTATCTCCCAAGTGCATGGATCCTGGCTGGGGAGTGAAGACAATTTCCTCCACTCTGTCTGACTGTTGGAAAGGGAGGATGACAATCTCCTCTCCCTTGGATCCTGATCTGCTGTTGGGAACTGACCACCTCCTTCTCAACCTGGGCCTCCGGAACTGCCGCAGGTGTAGGGAAGAGGTCTTGGACCCTCTGTTCAGTTGCCAGAGCTTCAGCTGCAAAAGTTTCTTATAAATCTGCAGATGCATCTGGCATGAAATGCCATGTCCCTGTCAGTGTTGTGGGAGAAAGGCTGACTGCCCCTTCTCTCAGGAAGGCTGAATCTGTTGTTGGTGCTGGGAAGAGCTCAGTGATGTTTGACCCTGATGCCAGCTCTTCTGCTGAAGGCTCACCAGGTTGTTCTTCCTCAGCGGAAAAGTCTATTAAATCCCCAGTCTCTGGTGTCTGGGGATAGTTTCACAATCTCCTGTTCATAGAACAAAGAAGATGTTACCGATGCTGTGCAGAGGTTAGCAGAGCTCTCGTTTGTTGTCAGCACTTCAGCTTTGGGGACGGCCATCTCCGGGGGTTTCTGCTGCCGATTCTGGGGCATGCTGCTGAATGCATTCTAGCAGTTCCCTGTATGCCCTTTCTTTCCTTAGCAAATATTCCAGATCAGATTTAAGCCCTGAGACCCCTACAAGACTGAGCATAGCCTCTCTGTATTCTTGCAGGTCCTCAAGGGTAGGTTCCCCTTTATCGCCAAACAAAAAACATTTGTAAGGCTCTTCCATAGCAATCCAGGGCTGCCAAAGTCATATACCTCCGGAGAGCATTGTGTTGTCTCCCCTAAATACCCCTGCTCCGCATGCCATTGCAGATTCCGATATCAATTGTCCAGCTCTATATCCTGCTGCTCCAGGGGCCGCTCTCCCAGGAATGGCATAAGCAAATCCTGTTGGGCACTGGCCCATTGCTCTTGGAAAGCACTTGCCCTGCTGTATACCAGCAACCGAGAGGGTTCCAATCCTACCGGAATCTGCTGCCTGAGCTCCAGGTATTTATCCTCAGACACAGCCCTGGAGTATGCTGAAAGGACTAACTGCAGCAGCTCCGGGAACTCTGATGCCAGGTCCATATCTCTGCTGGGGTGACTGAAGTCTGCTATCTCAATCTCTCAATCTTGGATTCCGGTGGAGCCTTGGATGTCCCAGGCACAAGGAAGCATCCCACCGCTGCCAACCAAAATGTGACGGAACCCGGACACCCTGACTGGGTATCTCCGCCAAGAAGCTGCTTCCCAAGCTCTGGAACACGAGACCAGTGAATCTAGCTATAGTTACCCCAAGAACTAGGCAACACCAGTTTTGGAGTAAACCAGAATAAGAACTGTTTATTTGAACAAGAATACAGGCTTTTATAAACTTGAAAAGGAGGTCACTCACCACATTAACAATGACCCAAATATTTATCCAAAACATCACACAATGTTTTAGCTAATGAGGTACAGCTGACTCATGGCTAATCCCATCACAGAGGATCCTTAAAGAGTAAGCTCACCTTTGTACTCTTTTTTTTTTTCTAAATTCCAGCTCCCCTATGCACCAATATACTGGTATACAGCAGGGCAAGTGTACTTTTTATTGCAAAAATATCACAGCTTTCCATTAAATCTACAGTCACTTACTTTTCTTGTTCTAATTCACGTTTCCATTAGTAATGTCTTTCTTCCTGATCAGACTTTAGGTCATGACACAAGAAGGAGTTGACCAGCTGACCTCATTAGCACACACCCTGCATCATCCACTCCCAGCTGCACATTTTTTTTTTAAAGAAATGCAATCAGTGATCACCTTTCTCACTAAATACACAATCAGATTCCATAGTGTATGGCCATCGTAGGAGGGAGTGGACAGAAACATTCAGCTGTCAAGCCCTGTTCATATCTCTGCATAGCAGGAACTCGCATTCCCACATTTTTTTTTTTTTTCGCTCTAAAGAAGCTTCAGAACCTTTTTTTTTTTTTTTACAGTGGAGCTTGGTGCGTTTCTTACTGCAATTTTTGGTGCGTCGCATTTCTGAAATGCAGGGAAACGCACAGATTTTAATGGAGCCTTGTTGTTCTTGTGTTATAGCAC
>NC_133324.1:869005878-869053378 GCF_042186555.1 Aquarana catesbeiana
CAAAAAAAAAAAAAAATCAAGGTATTGCAAAAGGGATGTTAACTAAAACAAACGTGTCAAAACAGCTGACGTTCAAAGATTTCTCTCCAAGATATAAAATATAGTGCATAACATAGTCAGAATTGTTTTGGGGTTAGGTGAGAAGAGTGAAGGTTGATAAAATACTATTAATAACACAGACCCAAGGAAAAGGAAGGAAATCCCTTCAAGAAATGGGTAAGGGGGTATCAACAAATAAATTAGAGACATTCTTCAGAACAGCAACAATTTTAGACATTTAAACGTGAACTACAACCACAACATAAACAGCAAGGTGAGACGAGTCACATATTGTACAGTACAAAAAAAAAGCACGTTGCTGACAACCAGTAATAACGCATTTTTCTTTTTCGTACACAGAAGATTGTCCCATGGTTTTAGCAAGAAAACCCTTTTTTATCTCTATTCTTTCTGTGTTAAATTGGTAAAATTTGTGGCGTGAAAATTGTCAAGTCCATTTTTTTTTAGACTGACATATCTGTCATAGGCTAGTTGCATAACATCATGGCTTAATGATTTTTTTTTTTTTATATTCGAAGACTAAACTATTATCTTTGACTGTTGGCTTCTTAAATAAATACATATTTATTATGTGTATACTAAAAAAATAAAAACAGAATGTGCGATCATTTAGCAGCCTTGCTCCACTAAAAAAAATAAATTATTACAAAGATAAAAAAAATAGAAAAGCTACAAAAAGTTGCGTGCAGACAAAACCAATTTCAAAATAACGTTTTAGCCACTGTTGTCTTGAAGGTACAGAGGAGCCCTTATGCAACTAGCCATCTGTGTTCTACCATCTCCATTTTGACTTTTAATCTTAACCTAAAGCACAAAAGCAGTTTTTTTTTATTATCATTAATAGCAATATTAATTATACCTACTAAGTTTCAATAAATAGCTTGCGTGATATACATTTGGTGGCAGATTACAAGTGTGCTGGCCATCTTTGGTTTGAAAGAAAGTTTTAAACCAAGTTTAAATTTAAAAATGATTTAAATTGGAAAAAGAGTAAGCTACGTATTTCCAAAGCAATTTCATATTTTGTTTTTGTTTTTTTTGTGTTCCAGTTTTTTCGCTACACTACTTCACGTCACGAAAGTCAGAACCACACATCACGATGGGGACTGCACAGGGATTACAATATTACATCCAATCCTTGTAAACTGAAGTCCACTACCGACCAGGACAATAAATGGCTGCACTTACTAATCTAAAACAAATCTTCATATTGTACACATTTAAGGACATTTGTTTTACTTTGAGTCACAAGTCATGCAAATATGCTTTGTTACAAAAAAAGGTTTTGTAATTTTGCTCATGCTACTGTACCTAGTTTCAAAAAGAGCTGTGTTTTTCTGCTTTTTTGTTTTATTTTTTTAACGTTTTTTTTTTTATCTGCAATACCGTATCTGTGGTTAGTTAATATTTCTAGTGCATGCATATGGTGTAGACAGGTAGGTAAACATGCATATTTCACATTCTAAAACTATGGCAGTTTTAGCCATATTGTGCTGCCTGCATTTTTCCCACAATGCAGTTTCTGAAAACGTTTCAATCCTGTATAAATAGGTGGCATTACACACAACACCTATATAGCAGCAAAGCTAATACAGCTTATGATTAAAAATGTTTAAAAATAGCTAATAAAAATCAGATTATCTTGAGGTATTATTTCTTGCAAGTCAAAATGGAGAGCGAAAAAAATCAACCCTATATTTTTTTTTTCAAATTTACATACACACTTAAAATAGCAACAATAAAAATAATCTTTTAGTAGCAGACATTTTCCATTTTCACTATTAATTGCTACCTTTGGTAAATAACTGGGGCTGATCTGATAAGTTAAAAATCCACGTCTAGAAATAAGTGCACACTTCATCCATATAGATAGATATAGATATATAGATATATATATATATTTATAGCAGCAGACTGTGTTGCCCCTATGCAGAACATTCTCATATTCTAATTTCAGCATTACATATAAAAAGAACTTGGAAAAAAAATATAAAAAAAATTTAACATGAAAATATCACAAAGAATTAGTAAGCCTGAGATGTGGGGTTGTTTTGTGAAAAAACGAGAGGCTTTTAGTGTTTTGGCTGCTGATACAGATGCACGTATAGAGGTTGGGGGGAGGCAGAAGAATGCACTTATTCCTTCTGCACGTCAGTATCTTTAAACACAGTAAGCCGCATGCACCCTTCTCTCAGTGATTGACGGGGTTAAGCCGAGTTTAGTTCCAGCGGAAGTGGATTTGACGGGGCCGGTCAGCTCCTTCCTTCACCAGCGGCTTGTGGAATTCACGACCGGCCCGAGAGTGGATGTTTGCCCAGCAGAACTCGCAGTAATACTGCAGGCATGTGACATTGGCACAGAAGAACGGAGCAAATTTCCCACTGCAGCGGGCTCCCTGGCATTCATCGCACATCTGGTCATCCAACACGTATGGCTTCACCTCTACCTGCATCACATGATAAAGACAATTACAACATCATTACTTTACTTGTTTTCTCATTCATACAATTGCATAAAAAATTCAGCAGTGCTTTACAAAAAAATACTAAACTAAACTATTCACATCAATAAGGACCCCTCCTTAGAGCAGCTGAAAAGATGAGGTTGGCCGGGGGGGCACAGAGGTGAGATGTGGATGGGAGGGCTCAGTGGTAAGCTATGAACAGGAGGGTACATTAAGGTGAGCTGTTGAGGAGGGAGTGCATAGGTAATCTGTGGAAGAAGGGTGCAGATGTGAGCAGTGGATGGTTACCAGTCACAGCCAGCGTCCCACAAGCAAGATGGCGACCCCAGGGACCCGAAGATCAACAAAGAACTAGCCTGGGCGATGAAAGCTCTGGATCCCTGGGCTGGTAACTGTAGGGTAAAAGTCAGCTACAGTATTTCTAGCTGCTGACTGAATTTTTATTTTATACCCAACTGAAGCTCCTCCTTTAAAGAGGTTGTAAAGGCAGAAGGTTTTTTAATCTTCATGCATTAATATAAAAAGCCCCCCCCCCCCTTACCGGAGCCCCATCTCTATCCAGCGATGTCCATGAGTGTCTTAGCGGTCCGTGACTCTCCCTCCTGATTGGCTGAAACACAGCAACAGCGCCATTGGCTCCCGCTGCTGTCCAAGTCAGTTAGCCAACCAGGAGAGAGAGGGGGCAGGGCTGAAACTGCAGCTCCCTGTCTGAATGGACACACAGAGCTGGAGCTCGGCTTGGGTGCCCCCATAGCAAGCTGCTTGCTGTGGGGGCACTCAACAGGAGGGAGGGGCCAGGAGCACAGAAGAGGCAGCCGAGAAGAACAGATAAGTAGAACATGTTTATTATTTTTATAAAAAATAAAACTTTATTTTGTGGGTATAACATCTGTAGGATGTGTGTTGCTGTGCATGCAGTGAGCAGGCTCAGGTTCTATTGTATGCCCCTTTCAGCTCCTCCCACTGTCAGTGCATAAGGCCACAGCCACTCTAGAGTGCCCAGGTCTTTCAGAGTCCTAGCAACACCCCTGCACCTAAGATTACATAAAGGTGAAGTTGAACTTGAAGATAGATTTGCGTTCCTGATAAAATTGCATGCATTAAATGTGACTGCAGTAACTGAGTGCTGTCTGGTCCCGGTGAGTTCCATCAATGAAAGGAAGCTTCTCCCTTCATTTATAAATCATCTTGTTTTACTCTTGACGACACATCTTCTGCAGCTTTCCTCTCCCACACAAACTCTGATGCTCGGATTGGTTACTGGCTAGTCATTTAGAGCTCTATTCATGTGTAATGCAGGGCTATAATTTATCATAAAACAACTGTGAGCCCATGCCATAAGCTTGGTACACAATTAGTTTTATTCCTGGGTTGAATGAAAAAAAACTGAGCTCCGGTCGGAGCCGCTGTACTCACTATGTGAAGTATAGCAATCTCCCCCCCCCGCTGAGCTATTGTGTTCAGACAGGGGGAGGCCCCTCCACCAGAACACTCCAATCTGCGCTGCCATTGGTTGAGAGTGCTGATCGGGAGTAGGTTGGCTGCTGGTTTTCCAGCATGCTTGTCTGACAGACTGTCATACACACAGGTCGAACGTCGGCAGTTTTTTTTTTAATTGAACCGGCAATTGTCTCTCGACATTCGGCCCGTGTGTACCTGGCTTTAGGCAAGACAGTTACAGCAGGCAGCCCCAAGCTGGAAAAGTATAGAACGTGGTTACTTTTCTTTATTCTTTTTCGGTTTTTGACAGCCATGCCTGTACATTTGTATGAAAATTCAGAAAAATAACTCTTGTGGGAGAAGGAATCACAAGATTTTGCAGGTCGGGAAAACTGCTGACATCTCTGCTTTGTTTGGTGGACTGTACACTTCTATACTACAGTGGTTCTGCATCCCACAGGATGCTGCCTCCAATGTCACATTCTTTGAATTTTCACAAACATACTGATTTGTCAAGGGTGGATTTTATAAGAAAGGTCACCATTTGTATAAATACAGGACAGAATCGAAAGTGTTCACTTATAGCATGATTTAGGCTCTGCCAACACTAGAGAGGGGATAGGGCAGCATTTTATAGGAGCAAATTAAAAGGAGTTTGACAATTTCTGCAATTCTGATCTTTTTCTTATACAGGCTCTGATTTTTTTTCCCATCAAGGCAAATAATGGCTAATTCCAATTTTACTATAAGGAACTGAAGACATCTTTTAGATGACTCATTAAAAGTGGAGTAAATATTAAATGCTGCAAATCAGTATTTTCTCTAGTGTGTGTGTGCAAAAACACAAAGCGCTGTGATGGTTATTTAAGATAAAAACAAAAATTTAAAGATCAAATAAAGTATGTGAGGCTGCTGTCAATAAAGAGTGCTCAAAATCTCTACAAATATATAAATATAAAAAAAGATTGAAGCGCTTCACTACGTGATCAGTGGAAATGAAATAAATATGTGTGTAACCCACACAAAAATACCCAGCTAATGTGCAATGAAAAATGCAGCTAAAATAAGTAGCCACACGTGTTAAAACTAATAGAAACCTATGTCAAAATGAAATAAATATAAAAATAAATAGTGGAGTATCAAACCGGATGATTAGCTATCAAACCATAAATAAATATTAATACCAAATGATTATAGACACACTGATGGTATAATATAAATATGTATAAAGACAGGAGAACCAGTTCAAATGAAGGATAAAATGTAGTCCCAGTATTAAAAGTTCTTAAATTGCTTAATTGGAGTACTTGCTTGTTAGTCCTGACCGATAGTGTCATTCAACTCCAACCTCATAAGCTGTGGTTTTCAGCACCAGACATCGTATGTAAAGCAAGTAAAGAAAAAACTTTCATTGCGCAATGCTCTGAAAACATGGTACACCAGCAAACATGCTATGAGATCCACTCACGTGCGCCCCTTATTGGGAAAGACGTATGCAGATGTGATTAGCAGTCAGCCGCCAAGGACGAGAGTAGGATCGCTGCAGTATACAGCCACACAGACTGCACAGTGCGTCCTAGGCTCCTCCCACGCGTTGCGTCACCGTCACGTGACTTTCTCAAGGATCAGGCATCCTTGAGAAAGTCACGTGGTGGTGACGCAACGCGTGGGAGGAGCCTAGGACGCACTGTGCAGTCTGTCAGTGTGGCTGTGTACTGCAGCGATCCTACTCTCGTCCTTGGCGGCTGACTGCTAATCACATCTGCATATGTCTTTCCCAATAAGGGGCGCACGTGAGTGGATCTCATAGCATGTTTGCTGGTGTACCATGTTTTCAGAGCATTGCGCAATGAAAGTTTTTTCTTTACTTGCTTTACATACGATGTCTGGCGCTGAAAACCACAGCTTATGAGGTTGGAGTTGAATGACACTATCGGTCAGGACTAACAAGTACTCCAATTAAGCAATTTAAGAACTTTTAATACCGGGACTACATTTTATCCTTCATTTGAATTGTTTCTCCTGTCTTTATACATATTTATATTATACCATCAGTGTGTCTATTTATAATCATTTGGTATTAATATTTATGGTTTGATAGCTAATCATCCGGATTGATACTCCACTATTTATTTTTATATTTATTTCATTTTGACATAGGTTTATATTAGTTTTAACACGTGTGGCTACTTATTTTAGCTGCATTTTTCATTGCACATTAGCTGGGTATTTTTGTGTGGGTTACACACATTTCATTTCCACTGATCACGCAGTGAAGCGCTTCAATCTTTTTTTATCAGTATTTTCTCTAGTTAACTTCCAGGGCAGCATCTGAGAGAAGGCTCCATCTACCTGAAAACCGGAAACAAATCATCCACCATTATAAAAAAAAAAAAAAAGTGACACATACCTCAGTTATTCGCGTTTCCTCCAGACCAAAAGGAACGTCACGGTGTGGCCCCGCCCTCAGTTATAAAAGAACTGTCAAAGCGAAGACGCGTCATACGGCGGGAGCCTCTCATGGAGGCAGGTCGACTGTTTTTTTTTTTTTTTCCATCTGCCGGCGGAGCAAGAGAAGACGACTTCGTGGGACATTTTTATTTTTAATTTTTTTTATAAAGGACTTGTCCCAAGCCATGTCTTGTCATTTTTACCATTTTTTTGTGAAATGGTGGGGGTACATTTGTACCCAGTTACCATTTCACACAGGGGGGAGGCCGGGATCTGGGGTTCCCCTTGTTAAAGGGGGCTTCCAGATTCCAATAAGCCCCCCGCCCGCAGACCCCCACAACCACCGGGCAAGGGTTGTGGGGATGAGGCCCTTGTCCCCATCAACATGGGGACAAGGTGCTTTGGGGGGGGCTACCCCACTACCCCAAAGCACCCTTCCCTCGTTGAGGGCATGTGGCCTGGTACGGTTGAGGGGGGCGCTCTCTCACCCCCCCCCTCTTTTCCTGCGGCCTGCCAGGTTGCGTGCTCTGATAAGGGTCTGGTATGGATTTTTGGGGTGACCCCCATGCCATTTTTTTAAACATTTTGGCACGGGGTTCCCCTTAATATCCATACCAGACCTGAAGGGCCTGGTATGGAATTTGGGGGGAACCCCACGCAATTTTTTAATAAATTTTGGTTCGGGGTTCCCCTTAATATTCATACCAGACCCAAAGAGACTGGTAATGGACTGGGGGGGGATCCCATGCCATTTTTTTTAATGACTTCTTTTATCTGTATTGCCGGGGCCGACAATTCATTATATATCATCATCCCTACTGATGAGATTCTGAAAGCTATATCAGAGACCTTAGGCATCAGGGAAGAACACACCAAACTATCTACATGACAAAATGTACAAGGGCTTACAACCCAAAAAAACTTGTACATTTTCAGTCCATTAATCTTTAAAAGATATCATAAAGACAGAAAGAGCGGACCCAGAGAAATAGGGGTTTACTCCAACCTCTCTAAAATGCAGATTCCCATTTTCAGAAAAGGACACGGATCCTTGGGCAAAATGTCCTAAAATAGATGACTCCCTGTTCAAAATATCAAAGACGACTGTCCTATCATTCAAAAAGACAGGCACACAGAGAGCCAATGAACAAAAAGGCAGAGGTACTGCTAAAAAGGGCCAGGGAAGTGGGGTCGGCTAACTTCAAACTGGCTATAGCTACCAGGTGTCTCGCCCGTAAACGTATCCTCTGGCTGAACCAGTTCCAATCTCATCTGGAATCTGAAACATCCGGAAAAACTCAGAGGGGAACTATTGAAAACTTTACCAACACGTTCTCACATTACACGAAGAGAAAGCCCTCAGGAAAAGTCCAACTTATTTGAAATCTCAAACCTTTCAACAAGACCATAAGGATTATAGAATTTCTGTATGGAATCAATATACTTCATCAGGAACCTACTGCCACTGGAAGCATTCATGGCAATAGTAAGATCTCAAAGATGCCTATTTACATGTCCCCATCAAACACAGTCACCAACGGTATCTGGGGTTCATGATAAAGGGGTCCTCAGGGCACTGTACATCTACAATACATCGCCCTACCATCTGGTCTCTCCTCAGCACCAAGGATATTCACAAAATTATTGGCGGAAGCTCTAAAAGGATTAAGACTACATAGGAGATATGTGATACCTAGAGATCTCCTTTTCTTCTCCAACAGAGAACACAACCTGCAGATAGCCATCCAATATCTCACGAATTTAGTGATAAAAAAAAAAAAAAAAAAAAAAAAAAAAAAAATCGCACTTACAGACAAAAGCGGTGACCTACCTAGGTTACATAATAGACTCCAGACAGACAAAGATCTTTTTCACAAAGGAGAAGGTAGGAAAGAATGGAAGATATAATATCCCTCTACCTATCAACAACAGTCAGAACCTTAACGATGATATTGGGCCTCATGACCTCATCTATTCCGGCTGTAACATGGGCCAAATTTCATACATGATCCCTGCAGAACTACCTCCTCTCCCAATCGGATGGAAGTCCAGCAACACTAGAAAACGTGGTCAATATCACCCCACAGGTCAAAAGATTCTATGGCGGCTGAACACCAAAACATACAGCCTGGGCATCTGCAGGCACAAACCAGCATAATTAGAATACCCACTGATGTAAGTAGGTGGGGGTGGGGCACGCACCTGGTAGACCAATTAGCACAAGACAGGTGGGGAAAGACCTGGGCGCAGAAATCCTCCAACATGTGAGAATTGAAGGCAGTGGAACAAGCTGTACACCAGATCGAGCACCAGATCATAGGCAGCCATGTTCAAATTTGGTCGGACAATGTCCCAACCCAACGTCCACAGACAAGGGGTACCCGATCTCACGGTTTGATGGCCTTAGCAGACACCCTGCTAGCCTGATCGAAATCTACTTTCCCTGCCAGTTATACATCTGAAGAGGGCTCAAAATTCATTGGCAGACTAAGCTTGAAAATTCTGATACAGAGTGGTCTCTAGACCAGGGAACATTCAACTGGCTTACAAAAACATGGAGAACACTAGCATTAGAACTCCGCTTTAAGCATAAATACCAAGATGCCAAAGTTCTTCTTTCTAACAGAGAAAAGACAGCAATGCAGGTTTGGGTGCGTTTGCGCAAAGTTCGTCATTGTCTTTTTCTTACGCGTTCCCTCTAACTAATCTCATTCTGAAGGTAATCACAAAAAAAAACAAAAAAACAAGAAAGGAAAAGCAACAGTCATTCTGATCGTACCCTGCTGGCCACACTGGCTCTCACCTACAAAACATGAACATGCAATGCAACCTCACATCCTGCTACCACTCAAGATCAACTAAAGCAGGGGCCATCAACATGCCCTCATCAGAAGACACCAAAACTTTCAGCTTGGCTACTTAGGATATTAAAAAACAAGGGATTTCAGACAAAGTCAGCAGCACACTACTCACTAGTAGGAAAAAGGTAACATTTACAATAAAATCCACAAAAAATGTCAATCCTGGAACAAAGAACAAAGCCACGAGAGCAGACCACTTATCCCTACCATTATAGAGTTCCTAAGAAGGAATGGTAAAGAAACTCTCGCACAGCGCCCTCAAAGTACAGGTTTCAGCATTGCCCTGTTTTATAGATGTCAAATTGGCAGAAGAACCACTGGTAAGAAGATTTTTGTTCCATTGACAGGGCAAGACCTCCCTTCTCTGGGAACTTCATGCACTGGGACCTATCCACAGTCTTAAGAGTTTTCTCAACCCACCATTTAAACCTACTGAAGGCTGTTCTGGAAAAAAAATGCTCACCCTCAAAACAGTTCTGTTGGTATCCTTGGTAACATCATAATAGCAAAGTGAGATCCAAGCACTCTCCATTTTAGAACCTTATTGCACTATCTTCATGGACAGGATAGATCTAAAACTGGACCTAGCTTTCTTGCCTGAAGTAACCTCAATGTTCCACAGATGGCGAGACTATCATACTGTAATTCTATTTGGGGTATGTGTCATTTTAACAGTGCATGATGTGTTTCCTGTTTTTAGGTTGGAGAAGCCTCCTTTCAGATCCTGTCTTGGATGATTCCCAGAAAGAGTTAACCAGGTACCTAACTTTGTTTCACTTTTCCTTAAGCACCACACTGCCCATCACAACACTGTTGTGGAATGAATGGGGCACATAGAAAACTGAATTTTTCTTATGAAGAAAAACACAGGTCACTACATGTAGTGTGAACATACAATAAAAGAAAAAGGCGAGACTTGACTTTTGTTCAAGGATTTTGCAGATGGTTAGACCTAGCCAATAAAATCCTATAATCACTTACTCGTTTATCAATATCGCCATGCTGAAGCTGGACAAATCTAGCACTGATGGCTGCAATGTAGCTCTGCTGATTGGAGAACGCGACACGTCCAGCGCCTTTTGGGTATTTCAACTCTGGATCTGTATCAATGCCTGCGTAACAAACTCCCCCATAAAGACGATCCATAATCATGGCAAGCTCCACTAAAAACAAAAAGAGAAGTAATGTATCAACTTTGTTTACCACAGGGACAAATCTAAAAAGTTAAAAGCAAACCTTCCTTAATATTAAATCAAATTTTGGGCAAAAAACGGAAAGTCTACTCGATTACTCTGAACTCCCCATCCCCCCACCACCCAAACCCCCAAAGCTAGAACACTGCAATAAATGAAAACTAACCACATCTGTAGAAACACAAGTTCACCTTTGGTAGCATGTTACACCCATATCTGGTGTGTAAAATGCTACAATGAATGTACTACAACTACCATCTTCCATTGCAGCAGATGGCTTGCAGTTCATTGATCTTCCTGCTGTCTGCCTATACAGAGGGTAAGAGCAGACAGCTATACTGAGAGTCTGCAAGAGCCTGGTATTGCACCCGTGATCTACTGCTCTAGGCGCAATGATTTTTTTCCTGCAGAAATACACACATTTATTATTTTTTCCTCAAAAGGTGAACTTAGCCTTTAGACCAGGGTGGCATCATGCTTCTTCTGGAAAGATTCTTCTTAATGCCAAACAGTAAAAAAGCTTGCAAGACAATGCTCCTGCACTGAGCTTAAGAATCATTTTATGACATTTGGGCAACTGAGCTTTCCCTGGTATCTTGCTGGAACATAAAAAGTTACCTCCTGCAGTATGGAAGCCCCCACACACATATGCACACACCCGCATAAACTATTACCAGCTCTCAGTGGTCTGGGGACTCCTCCAACAAATATAGTTTTCCGGGGGTCAAGGGGTTGAGACCCATCCATCACAAAGTCACTGTCGCTTAAGTTCCAAGGACGAATCTGAACCTGTATCAGAAAAAATAAAATAAACCAAAGTTACCAATAGGCATAATTTTCAACAATATCCTGGATGGACCCACCATTTAATGGGGAGCTTCAGAAAATACAACTTGAAAAGAACAGTGCAAGGTGAGTATAACGTGCAAATTATAATTTGCTTGCTGTCCAAATATTTCTCTCCAAGAATTTTGCCAGAAGCGCAGTGGTAAGTTTAATGCTTCCGATCTGTGAAAACTTCCTGTCCCAGATAACGGAATGGAATAAGCTGCAGTGTCTGTCCCATGGACTTCCATTGCAGCAACTAATGATGGGACAGGAAGTAGAAGGTGCACAGACCAAAAGCACTGAAGACATATATGAAAAGACAACACCAAGCCAAAAGGTTAGTAACACATTGGAGTTGTTTTACTAAAACTGGAGTGTGCAAAATCTGGAGCAGCTCTGCATAGAAACCAATCAGCTTCCAAGTTTTTTTTTTTTTTTTTTAAAGCTTAAAACGAACAAGCTGAATTTAGAAGCCGATTGGATACCATGCACATCTGCACCAGATTTTTCACTCTCCAGTTCTAGTTAATCAACCCCATTGGGTTTACCTCCTGCTGTTCTTTCCAGTTAAAATTCCTGGAGCTCTTCTTTATTCACCCTAAATTTAAGACCTAGACTCAGCCAACCTTATTCTTAAAATCCACACAAGATATCAGTAGTGATTGATATAGCATTTAGAGGTTATTTTGCAGCTGCTCTTTTGTTTAGGACAATTTTTTCACCAATTCTCCAGCGCTGTGTTGCTGTGGAGGTGGCAATATATCTGTTCTCTTTAGGAATGACTAAGGGATAGGCAGGCCTGGCAGGGAAGATTTGACAGGGGGGAGCAGGTATAAAGCTGGCCATACACAGAAGTTTTTTGGTTCAACCTTTGGCCTGAACGGAAAAACTGTAACAGATTCCTCAGCCCTTGCTACATAGCATGGAGGGATGAAGCTCCAGCCGTGGCTACTGTATTTCGACAGCTGGTCCTGTTAGCTGTCAAAATACACACAGGCTGCATCTGACTGGATGCAGGCGTTGTTCAGCTGACAATTTTCCACTTGATTTTTCAACTGGGGAATGCCGGGAACCACGTAAAATTTGCTCCGTGTATGGTGAGCTTTAAAGTTTAATATGAGCGGGAGGGCAAGTTAAAAGATAACCATACCAAGAGTATAGTGATCTTAAAATGAGCTAGAGAATCCTTGCTAGATACGGTAGACATATTGAGTCAGATCATAAATTGTAATTTTCTTCTTTTTTTTTAAATTACACTTTTTGAAACTACTGACATGGAATGAGCATACATCAAGTAAAGTTGGGAGTTTTGGCCAGAACTCCTGATCTGTGTGCTTGTTCCAAGACAAAGACTCATGCAACTAAAATGTATTGGATCAGCATGACAGCCAGAAAACTTCAGAAATTTCAGAATAATAATTACACCCTGGATATTCCTATTGGTATAGGTGTTCTTTAAGCATGGGAAGGCTAGTAAATAAGAATGAGACAGATCTCAAAGCAAGGGGAAGAAAAGCAGAGGTGAGAGATTATAGCCATCAAGGTTGCCAATACATTTAAAAGTGCAATTCTCTTTTAAGACTAGACTACATTTTCCCATTGAAGGGTTAGTTCATATTTTGTGGTTGGCAGATTGTGTACAATGCATGCTATAAAGAGCTTTGCAAAGATTACCCTGGCCCACTGATACTCACCTTGCCAATGGGCAAGGTGACAAGTGTCTCATATGGGCAAGGTGACTGAGTGTCTCAGTGCATATGGAATAAAAATATATAATTTGTTTATTTCTGTTTTAGATGTAGTGAGAGAAGTATTAGAACCCCTGTCAGGTTCAGGGATATACAAGGTAATACTGACATATAATCACACACATAGGTTGGACTTGATGGACTTGTGTCTTTTTTCAAACCTCACCTACTATGTAACTATGTAAGGTTATCACCAACATTGGCCCCATTACTGAACCTCTGTTGGGGGATATGCCCTATGTATACCAGGGTAAACAAGGGTTTATAATTGACACATGCTTTTTAAGCCCTATTAAATGGAAACAATCTTCTTTGATGCTTGTCCTGCACTTCACAAGGGTATTATTGCATTTTTTTAAATACAATTCCATGACATAGAAGTATACAGACCATACAAAAGAATACATGTCAGAAAAACACAGACCATACACATAATACACGTCATCAATTACCTTCTACAATGCTCCATGAACCGCAATGAACTATGACTGTGATTTGGTGTAAAACAGTGGTAATCAAAAGAATCCGCTATATACAGTACATATTTTTTTTTATATATTTAAAGTCTGTCTGCATTTTAAATCATTTGATGCTAAACCATGTATATATAATAACAATATAAAGCTTTAAGGTTTTCTCATACTCTCATATAAAAGCATTTTTATTTCTGTCTGTGTTGATGTAGCAGATATTCCCTCATTTTATGTATGGAGAAACAGTTGTCTGCAGGACAGTAAGAGGGAAGATCTCTCTAAAAGGGAGCTCTGGATACCATTAAAAATCTAAAAAAAATATAAAATATAAAGATTTGGCTGGACATAAATGTGTTGATTTACTAAAAGGTAAATAGACTTGTGCATTTAGCAAGTGCAGTTACGCTCATTTTCCCCAGAGCTTAGTGAATGTGGTAAAGTTCTGCTGATTTCCATCATCCAGTCATGTGCAAGAAAAAAAATGTTTTTTTTTTTTTCCCGTTGCGCCTAATTGGGTATTCTTTACAAAGTGAATCTTCACCACATTCACTAAGCTCTGGGAAAAATTAGTGCAACTGCACTTGCAAAGTGCGCAGTCTATTTGCCTTTAGTAAATCAACCCCTAAGAATCTGTACAGACAATGTCTACTTACAGGCTTGTCTTTGATGGTTGGGCTAGAAACACACAGATAGAGTTTAGAGTCTTCTTCAATGCAGGCTTCAATTAGAGCCTGAACTGAGCTTTCTTCTTGAAAGAGAAGAAACGCGTAACCTACAGTAAAGGAGAAAAACATACAACCTTAGGAAAAGTAGTAATGCACCCATAAAACACAAAAAAGGAGAGCTATTATGCAACACGTACAAAACATAAATCCATCAGTATACACAGCATGTCTTCCTTTAAATTGTCCTCATTTACATAGCACCAACATTTTCATTAAAGTGGTTGTTAAGCCACTATATTCAATTCATACTATCGTCGTCGTTTAATAATGCTGTGTGCCTCAGTGTCTGTGCCTTATAAAAATAAGCCGTTCTATACCCGATTTCAGAGCGCTGTTCACGTGACTGGCCACCTCTCTCAACCTGACAGCTGCAGCGGGAGGGGCCGAGAAACCCCCGCTGATGTCAGTCAGGAGGAGAGAGGCGGCCCGGTCACGTGAGTGCTGCTCTGAAATCAGGTATAGAACGGCTTATTTTTATAAGGCACAGGGCACACAGCATTAAACAGAGAGGATAGTGTGAAACTTTAAATGCAACTTCAGTAGCAGGAGGGGAGGAGGCAGGCACAGGAGAGCTGCGGATGCCGGAGGCATGTAAACGGACCATGGAGTCATGGCTCAGCAGCAATGATAAACTGTGGTCAGTTAACAGGGTCGAGGGCAGAACCAGGCAGGATCAGCCAGGTATTTTAGGTGTTACAAAAAGCCAAATGACACAGCACAAGCACTGTGCTGTTATTCATGCTTTAAAGGAACAGAATCGATTTCTTTTTTTTTTTTTTTTTAGGGTAACACTTTAATGTCAGTCTCAGCAACAAAGCTTGACCTGTCCTTAATAGCCAATACACATTGACTCATAAAAATACACTCAAGTATCCCTACATACACTCAAAGATGGATGGAGAGGGTAGTTGATGGTGCTCCCACCCCATTCTTTGTCTTTTGCTCTATGCTTCCCCTTTCCTTTTCCTTCTCCTCCTTTTTTTCTCCCTTTCCTTTGCCCCCCCACTGTGGCTCGGCACTAGTGAGTGTGAGTAGCAGAATTGAGAGGGGCCGGAGATAGCTACTCATTTTATTCAGGTACTTTACATTTCATGTAGTGGTCATTCTGATCTATCTCAGGTATTGCTCTCAGTAATACGGGTCAAATGTTCGCTAGTTTTATAGACATTTACCATATGCTTACTGTGGGGTCTTCTTGGTATGAGACCCTACTCTTACCCTATGACAGATAGTGTTAATTTCTTGCCTTATCTGGTTTATCATCTTCCATTTACATGACTGTGCAATGTATGTGGCATTTTTTGTTTAAGTGTTGTACTTCTTACAAAAACATTTAATAAAATGTTTATGCAAAAAAAAAAAAAAAAACTCAAGGGTGCGATAGTAGAAATTGGGCTCTCTAATTTAAGGACTTCTCTGGTGAATTTAAGTGAACATGTGAGAACTAAAAAAACTACTTCTGAAAAGCGCTTAAACCTTTAATTTTACCAGTGCAGCCCACAGCCTTCCTGAAAACTCACCACAATCTCTTCTCCAAGAGAAAACCTAGGTCTACCAACATATTGGGGGTTATTTAGAAAAGGCAAATACACTTTGCACTACAAGTGCACTGAAAGTGCAGTCGCTGTAGATCTGAGGGGGACATGCAAGGAAAAAAACAGCATTTTAGCCTGCAACTGATTGGATGATAAAATCAGCAGAGCGTCCCCTCAGATCTACAGCGACTGCACTTCCAAGTGCACCTTCAAGTGCACTTGTAATGCAGAGTGAATTTGCCTTTGGAAATTCAACCCCATTGTGTAGGAACTTTGTACTGCCCTATGGGATGCAGGCAGGGCAGGCATGCTTATAGTCCACTATGAAAAGTGCAGTGATAATGATTAGAGAGAATTCAGAACTTTGCGCTGTTACACGCATCTCGTCAATGTGCATTATGCCCCTTATTTATGTGCAATGATACACAATGGAGCCTTTAACAGACCACAACTTTTTTTTTTTCCCAGGTCAAGTTGGTTTTGCTTATCAATTACCAATGTGTTTTATGCCAAGAATCTGGATCTAGAGAAGATGCAGGAGTTAATCATAAGGATTCTGGGCAAGTTAGAAAACACGCAGGACCGATTGGTGACTAAACAACAGCGTTTTTGTTTTTTTTCCCCCTTTTGATTTTTATAAAGAAGCCCTAATAAAGCATTTTGGCACGATAATCTAAAACTGAGTTTAGGTCACCTTTGTACTGGACTACAAAATTATTACAATAAATATCAGTTCTACTAAAAATATTTCTTCAATGTTGTTTTGAGTCCCTAAGGCTAAGCTGAATGTCTTCACTGGTCATAGTTCTACAGACTCTGCAGCTGTCCAGTACGTAGCAGCTCGAAAAGGCAACATGGATTGGTTATTTTTAACTTGAGAGCTCAAAATAAGCAGTAAGCCAGCCGACTGCAGGTTTGCACGGATTATTCAAATACTGTCACACAGCCACACCAATGGGCATTTCCTGGATGCAAAACACAGGATTACTTTCCAGGATGAAATTATAGCTGTGGTGGGGTTTGCACCTAGGATCAACTTTGCAGACCAACCTGGTTGGATACTTTGTTTAAAATAAATAAATCTCTATCTATATAAAAAATAAAAAAATGGAGCTTTACTATAATTATATAACCAAGGAAGTTGCTATTGGGCACACTATTTCCCCCCTGAATTTTCATAAGGGCATATTTCCTAATCAATGAGCATATTTTTTATATTTTGCAAGGAAAATAATAAGCAAAGTGTGCATTTCTGTTACAGTTCAGAAACGACCTGGTCTTTGAACCTAAAAGGTTTCAGCAATTGCGCTCTCTAGACTTATGTAATAATGTCTCGCACACTGGGGTGAGGGGGATGGGTTCAGTGAAGCAGTGTTCATTTTAAACACCCAATGACAAGTTGCGGAATTTATAAGATAGGACTGTTTGCTGTACACAATTGGATGTTTGCAGCAGTAAACATTTTGAGCTCATTCATGCCAGCAAGCCACGCTGGAAACGCACAACGCTGGGAAGAAACCATGGCAATACGCTGATCGTGGCACATTGTATACATTTTTTTTTCAAATAACTTTATTGAAATGTTACTGGTGACATTTTTATTTTGTTCTATTGCCTGCAGTGGTGAATTGGTGGATGGTGAACTAGCCTAATATTGAACAAGGCTTTTTGCCTTGTCCTAGGCAAGGTTACCCAGTGCATCAGGTGTGAAATAACCCTCAACAGTGCTATGGACTTGCATTGAAAAAAAGAAAAAGAAAAAAGAAAAATTTCTAATGCTATAACTAAGCCTCTTTAATTCTAATATAATAGGAGATGCCTTTACAAGATGAAATAAAGAATGGTTTAACCAGTTCTTTGGAAGTTCCCCATGACTACATATTATTAGCTCCAGGTTAAAATTAGATTTAGAAATTCAGATAAAAGCAAATTTTTGCAGAGCATGACGTAGAGCATTCAGTAAATTCTCTACAGCATCTGCAGAGCAGACAAATGATTGTCATTCATCTAACTTACCTTTTGGTGGAAAGTAAGATTTGCTTTCTGCCTTGTGTGGCCAGTCTACCACCAGGGGGCCAAAGCGACGGAAACTGGCAGTGATCTCGTCTGAACAAACAAAGATGGGGAAAAAAAAAAAAAAAAGGCTTTTGTTATTTCAGACTCTAACCTATTATTGAATTTAACAAGGCTTCCATTGTAGAAACTGCAGGTGGTGACAACGATGCAGGGATCTTTCAAACAGCAAACAGGCCACTACATCCTTATTAAAAGCTTTAAAAATCTATGCAAGCTTCAGACATGACTCTAATGACATGCCAATAACCGCCTGTAACTTTTGCTAAATGGACAGTTTAAAATGGTATATTATGCTCCAACATACATAGGATAGGGGAGAGTTAATGATGGGCACTATAAAGTTCTGTTTACTGCCATGGAAAATCCAGCATGGTAATACCATTCTGTTCAACACAAAGTCAAGGGATTTTGGGACAGATCTGCAAATTAGGATTTTGCCTGCAGTGTCCTCTTTTCCGATGAATTTTGGTATCACAAAGTAACCACAAAATACAATGATTTTCTATTGCAGATAACGAATTTCATTGGCCTAACACCAGTTAGTACAGTAAGGCTGGCCATACATAATACCATTTTCTTATTCAAATTCCTTTGGATTTACCTTCAACTATGTAGTGCAAGGGCCTGCCTGATCGCATACAAATTGAAAGGGTTTAGGTTTGACCTATTTGGTTTTGGTAAATCTAAAGGGAAATTGTACAAGAGAATTGTATAAAAGTATGGCCAGCCTAATGGAATATCTGGATGGAGTTTTGCGGTTTACAAAAAGGTATGTGGAATGTGGGATCACTCCCATCGTACTACCCAAACAGGGATTTCTAGTTTTCTTAAGGCCATGTTACACTAGCAATTTTGTAGCAGAAACAAATATCTCTGTTTTTTTTTTTTTTATTTGTAGTTGGATTAAGAGGTGCTGCTGTATCAGACTACAATTCTCAGCTCCGTGTGCCATGGCCGTCTGCAAATGCATTGGAGAACAAGGGCTACTGGCAATTCTGTCTCTAGCCTCAAATGCTGGAAGAAATAAAAAAAAAATAGTCTTTCAGTGGCTGAGTTACAAACCACTTAGAACTTCAGCAACACAGACTGTTCGCTGACTGCAATTTATATTTTCCTAGCAACAAGAATAGGAAGTAGAACAATTATGTAGCTGCTACAAAATCTCCACTGTAAAATCGGCCTTTAAAATCCTGCTTCAAAGCTACAGCAATACTCAGGAGCCAAGATCTCAAGAGGTAAAATTGCTCAGGAGAAGCACAAAATTTTTAGGGGACTTGCACTTTAATATTAATTAAAATATTGTGCTAGGTCACATCAGAATGATCCCTACTGTACTGGTATAATGAACACCATATTCAGCCAGCTGACTTACCCTCATCTATATCAGGTGGAAGGCCACCGACAAATACTTTCCTTGAGAAACGCTCAATTCTCTCCCCATTCTGATGTCCAGAATAGCAGTTTGGAGAATTCAGAACACCCACTTGGTCATTATGGCCATCATCAAGCAAGCTGTCATCGATTGGGAACAGGGAGGAGCGACCTGGCAAAAAAACAAGGAAAAGTGATGAGGTTGCCACCAAGAAACATCCAATTAGCATAGGTTGATTAGGTTGATCCAATGTTGATCTTCTATGAAAGATCAGGATGTCATCATAGTCATTTTTTTAACAAACATTTGACTGATTTTCTAGATGGTTTAAAGTATATATATGAGCTGATTACAATGAATTGGGGTTGCCACACAAGGTGAAACCTCAGAAAAGCAAGGAAACCCCTTACGGCAGATGGCAAGTATATGCTCGTTCAAATGAGCAATAGCTTTTACAAAAAAAAAAAAAAAACCCTTCATATTGATATTTTATAAAATGTGTGCATGTAACCACCAAAAACTTATACTGTTTTTTTACTCTTTGACCAGTTGGTGGGGAATGCTGATCTAGCTGCATTGAAGGCAGTATCAGCTAAATCTCCAAGCCAACAACTAGACTAGAGTTTGGGAGCCAGTGTGGTGATGAACCAGTGCAATCCTGAAACTTGCATTGGAGGGTCAACAATGCTGCTGCACATTCAGCAACACAGCGTTTCTGTTCATCGCCCTTTGTAGAAAGCCCAGGATTCCAAAAAGCATTTCAGGTACACGAGACAAACTGAACGGGAGTTTTCATGATCAACTGTTGCTGCTTGCAAAATCAAAGAAGAATAAATATGAAGATAAATCTTTTTTTGGTGGTACTTTAATGTACCACTGTTCATAAATATGTAAAAAAGATCATATCATTACCAAAACACTTTCCGTGAGGAGGCAGAAATATGAAAACAGGCTACACCATTGGGGTACTTTCACACGGGCGGTTCACCGACGGACTCTGCTGATCCCTGCTGAGCAGGCAGATGACTGGTCTGTCTCCGCTGACTGTGCTGAGACAGACCTGTCAGAGCCCCGCTGTCCTCTGGGGAGATCGGATGAAAACGGATTGCCTGTCCATTTTCATCCAATCCCAATCCACCAGGCGGATGGAAAATAGGGTTTCCATCTGTCTGGATTTTACAGACCGGATCAGATAGCGGCGGGTGTCAGCGGACATGTCACCGCTGACATCCACCACTCCATAGGACTGAATGGAGCATCCGATCAGGTCCACCTAAAAAACTGACAGGCAGACCTGATCGGAAAGTCTGTGTGAAAAGGGCCTTAGACTGCTGGAAAAGAAAGCCGTACTGGCAGCAAAGTGGCTAAGTGGTTAGCAATTCAACCCAGCAGTGCTGGGTTGTTGGTTCGAATCCCAACCATGGCACTTACTGCCTGGAGTTTGCATGTTCTCCCTGAGCGGGTTTTCTCTGGGTATTCTGGTTTCCTCCCACACTCCAAAGACATGCTGGTAGGTTATTTAGCTGTCTAAATTGGCCCTAGTATGTGTATGTATAAATGCGAGTTAGATTGTAAGCTCCTTTAGGACAGAGACTGATGTGAATGTTCAATATATATGTAGAGCGCTGCATAAATTGACAGCACTATATAAGTACCTGTAATAAGTATTGTACAATAAAATGTAAAGTATGAAGATCTGAGCATTATAGTCACAGGCTTGGCTAAGCACGCCTAAGGTATCCAAGCAATGCCATATTACAAAAAATGTAATATTTGGGGGGGATTTCAATGTCTTCTCTCAGAATTTCCATAATAGTTTTAAGTGGGACTTTAGTCTATAGTTAAAGTATTTGATCAAGACAATAGTTCAGGTACTTGAAAAGGTCATTAAAAACAGTCTGTCCAGAGTACAAATAGATATGAGACTGGAAACAGCAAAGGGTTCCATTGCTCATATGCTGTAGTGAGCAATACATTACACATCACTCCTTGAAAAGGTTAATGAACCACTTAAGAAAATGCAACAGCAGAACCCAGTTTTACAGCTTTCAATTACATTTCACCTGAAACCTCCATTACGCTAAATCAAAAAGGGATGCTTTTACTACAAAGGCGGCCATAAATCACAGCTTCCCAACGGTGTGGGGTTGAAGCAGTCAGCATTCTAATAAATGCCAAGATATAATTTTAACAAGATATTAAACACCATCAGATGTTTGCATGGGACTTTGAACTGCTTGATTAAAAAAGGAGGAAATAAGCTTTGGTAAACAACAACAAAAAAGTATTTTCTTTGAGGACACACCAAGCAAATCCCTTTCAATAACCCATTCACCATCTAAGCTTTGGGAGCCATAATAGCGCCACCCTAGGTACCAGCTGAGTCACTGGAAAAAAAGATGCACTCCAGCCATACCGGATGTCTTCATAGAAACCATCCTACCAATGGAGTAAATCATGAGATCAATGGCAGTGTAACAAGCATAACCATGCATGGTGTGCCTAGTGCAGAGACAATTTTGTCCTTGACTGAAAGCTTGTTGGAACAAAATATATGATATTGAAAACATGTTGCCTTCCAACAAAGTTTTTGGGAGATAAAAATGGGAACTGTCACTAGTTGCCTACTTAAAAAAGGAAACGAGTTGCTTGAGTGGCTCTTATTTCAATACCTTCTACTGTCGGTCTATGACCTGGCACAAGCATTCAGGTTGGAAAGTCAGAAAGGCTCCATGTACATTGGCTAAAAATTACTCCTTCTACAGGAGTTTTTACTGTAGAAGCAACTCTAAGTTATCCTATGTGTCCATGCACATTAGTACGATTAGAGGCATATTTTAAGCTCTGTGTTTAGAGAAAGGAAAAAAAAACCTTCTGGTTTGCGTTTTTGATTGGGGCTTTCTGGCAGAAAAAATGCTAAACTCACCTAAACTGTGTACAAAAACGCTCTGAGAGTTTTTTTTTTCTCTACCAAGGGAACTGGCGTTTAAAGCCCAGTGTGCATGGAGCCTAAAAGTCAGACCTCCTAATCTTCATACCTAACCCAGTCAGTCCCTCAAAATTACCAGTACCACTGAAACAGTAATAAGCATCCAATACAGCCAGAACCATACACATAAGCTCAATGCTGGGATGGCTTGGCTTATGGCGACAGCATTTAGCTAAATTACAAGAAATAGCCATATATCTAAAAAAAAAATGTCAAAATGCTAATGTGGTCACATGAAAAAAGGGCCATGGGGCCAGGGTGATAGAGCATCAGTCACCCTGCCCCCACCTTGAAAAAGGGGTCCCTTGGGCTAGGAAATGTAGATGGGTACAATTGGAGGGGGGGGGGGGGATTTATCAAAACTGGAGCAGACAGTATCTGGAGAAATCAGCTTCTTCAGTTTGTTATTTTTGACTTTGAAAATGAGACTGAAACTGATTAGTTGCCAAGCACAACTGCTCTAGATTCTGGCTGCTCCAGTTTTGATAAATTCTTCTCTGTGCCTTTTTTAACTTTCTCATGTGACCACTTTTGTATTTTGACCTCAATACATGTTTATGGTATATGAGCAGTGTGCCATTTCATGTAACTTGAGTTTCAATTTCATGCCTGGAGAGGGATCCATACAAGAGAATCTTCTCCCTAAGAACATGTGTGAAAAGATTAGAATGTTTCCTGCAGAGTTTGATTAGAGAATAGAGTAGTCATTAGCTTTGTTGAGGGTTGGTCACGGATTTAAAATCTCTTAAAATAAAAATCTCTTTAAATTGTTCTACCAGAAGAATGCTACCAACAAAATACACATGGTGCCATCAACTGCCCTCTTCTTAACAAGCCGGTACACTGCAAGGCTGTTAACGTTCAACATGGTGTAGTAACTTGCTATAAAGACAGATTTCAGTACACTGCTTGAATTGGGAAATTATTTTATAAGTAAAACCAGATGCAACTCTCTTCCACTGAAAATAAAACACTTCCAAAGGATTCCAACAGCTAAAGCTGATGTAAAGTTAGAGAAGAATTTGAAGCGTTGCACTCATCCGAACCTAGGACAAGTATTTTATGTAGCCATTTGTTGGGCAGCTTTAGCTGAAGCAGGTGGGGCTAGAATTTCACAAATCCCTGACCCCACAACGTACACCCTGGCTGTAAGTGACTAACCAGCTGCACTGGGGTTACCAAACAAGAATGTCTTCACTAGCAAATGCTTAATGTCAGAAAAACATGTTCTGCTAAATTTACAACCCAGAAGGTGTTGTAAGCACACAGCCTGCAAGTGGGGACTGGAATAGCAATCCCACAATAGCAAGACATCAGACATTGTGGTTTCTGCGGTTCGCTGAACTGTTGTACAGCAAAGGGATAAGGCCTTTCTATGAACTGCTGCTAAGGACATCTAAACAAAATATGGTATGGAAAGTACACAATCATATTCATTGACAACCTTAAGGTGGAGAATATATATATATATATATATATATATATATATATATATATATATATATATATATATATATATATATATATATACACACACGTAGCAATGATGTGATCAATTTAAGCTGGCCATGGACTGTTTGAATCTTGGCCGGATCAGCAGGAACCGGCTGAGATTTGAACCATGTATGGGCCTGATCAACCAGTCTGTCGGATTTTACATGCGATTATTTCTAGCAGCTGTTCTCCCGGCAGGGACAGCTCTGCGGGAGGGGTTCCCCCCCATCAACACTGACGGTAAAGGAAAATCGAGTGATTTTCATTCTTGCAACCAGTGGTTGCAGGGAAAGAAAAATCGCTCCATCTATGGCTGGTTTTAGGTACAAGCAATTGCAAACGAGCAATTTAGGATTGCTTAAAATATCGTACTGTAAAACACACACAGTACTGTCCTACACTCGATGATGGGCTAAAAATATTAATTGAAAGTATGATATATTCACTATAAAAGTAAATGGTTAAAAACTGATAATTTAATCAATCTGAATCCCAAATGGTTCACCAACACACAGCAGACATTTGATCGATCAATCAGAAGCAACAGTCTAAATGAATGGAAAGCTCATTATGGCCCCATTTGCATATTATTCCACCATTCAGCGAATCCCAGCCGCATGAATCTACTGATTACTGTGGCTGGGATTGACCACTGTGTACTGATAGCAACGGTCGCCAAACCTATACACTTTACATGGCTGTTAACTCAGCCCGCAGGAATCAGATTGTTGCCGCTGGAATTCGCAGCATGGCTAAATAGTATCAGCCACCAAGCCTGTACAGTGCAATTACAGGCTGTCATCAGCCACTGCTATTCATGAATGTTCGCACAGCCAGTGATTACCTGTGGTGATCACAGCTGAATGCACACAAAGTGGTAATCGCTGGCTGTGCAAACATTCACCAATAGCTGCAGACGTCAACAGCCCACATTGTAGTGTACAGGTTTGGCGGCCACTGCTACGCGCACACAGCTGTCAATCCCAGCCGCAGGAATTGGTAGATTTTTACGGCTGGGTTTCGCAGCATGGCTAAACGCCCGTGCAAATGTTTTTCCTAATCAGATAAGAGGGCCTTTGGTTTGCAATTTTTTATTCAATATAATCAGTTTAGTTGCACTGAATGATTCATAATGTACTGTATGTAGCCAATATACCTGGCCTGATCTGTAAGACCACTGTGCAAAGTTTTTGATTCATTAGTGGGGGTTATCAATCCTGTTATTTTTTTTAATTCAAAATTTTGAGGTCCTACCAAAACAGAGGGGACATCTTCCAATGGGAACACTTGTTCTAGGACATCTAAAAGCTGACCATACATGGATCATTTTTTGCAATCAGCTATAATGCTGATCAAAATAACTGAACAGATTTCCCCATCCACACAAGCTAGGTGGATGGAGGAATCCTCCCTGCTGCGCTATTGTATTCTGACTGTCAGAATTCAGTGACCAATTGGCTGCAGGCACTGATCGAATGAAATTTCAAAAGCAGTCCCATTCCAGAGGAGTCAATGATTAGCTTGACTTTTCTCGAATGGGAATGGCCAAAGATGGATCAAAATTTGTACGGTCCCTGCTGAACTGGCAGAATTGTGATCCTATGGCCAGCTTAAGAAGAAGAATGGAATAACCAAGATAGGATTTCCCTATGTCTGGAAAGCTTTTAAGTTTCTGACATAACTATAGGACAAGTAGTAAGGGGACAAATATGGCTTTAAGTATACCATCAATGGGTCATCTTTAACTGATCTGCTATCAATGATTTGGTTGGTCGGTTAGTTGGGGAGGGGGCGGATACATTTCCATTCAGATCACCATTACTTTATTGAACAAACCAAATTCCTGGGGTTTTTATTTATAATTGGTTGAAACCAATTCATCAAAAAAGAAATGTGGAAGCCGCTATTGCTGGTTTGGATAGGACTGTGCAAGCAGAAGAACAACTGTACTCCTTAAGCTTGTTCAAGGCCAAAGACTCACCAAGTGGTGAAGCATGGACAGGGATGATAGCCCTGGATTTATACTTTAGGAAAAAGTGTGATAGCGGCTTTCATATACAGTGGATATAAAACCTCCACACACCCCTGTTAAATAAGTGTGCACACCCTCTTATAACTGGAGATGTAGCTGTGTTAAGCAATCACATTCAAATTCCTTTTAAATAGGAGTCAATACACACCTGCCATTATTTAAAGTGCCTTAGATTAACCCCAAATAAAGTTAAGCTGTTCTAGTAGGTCTTTCCTGACATTTTCTTAGTCGCATCCTACAGCGAAAGCCATGGTCCGCAGAGAGCTTCCAAAACATCAGAAGGATCTCAATGTTATCATTTAGAAGGGTACAAAAGAATCTCCAAGGCATGAAATATGCCATGGAACACAGTGAAGACAGTCATCAAGTGGAGAAAATATGGCACAACAGTGACATTACCAAGAACTGGACGTCCCTCCAAAATTGGTGAAAAGACAAGAAGAAAACTGGTCAGGGAGGCTGCCAAGAGGCCTACAGCAACATTAAAGGAGCTACAGGAATATCTGGCAAGTACTGAACTTTTTGGGCCATAATTCCTAAAGATAAGTTTTCCGCAAAAACAACACTGCACATCACCAAAAGAACACCATACCAACTGTGAAGCATGGTGGTGGCAGAATTATGCTTTGGGGTTGTTTTTTTCAGCTGGAACAGGGGTCTTAGTCAAGGTAGAGGGAATTATGAACAGTTCCAAATACCAGTCAATATTGGCACAAAACCTTCAGGCTCTGCTAGAAAGCTGAACATGAAGAGTAACTTCACCTTTCAGCATACCGACCCAAAGCATACATCCAAATCAACCAAAGGAATGGCTTCACCAGAAAAAGATTAAAGTTTTGGAATGGTCCAGCCAGAGCCCAGACCTGAATCCGATTAAAAATCTGTGGGGTGATCTGAAGAGAGCTGTTCACAGAAGATGCCCTCGCAATCTGACAAATGTGGCGTGTTTTTGCAAAGAAGAGTGGGCAAATATTGCCAAGTCAAGATGTGCCATGCTGAATAAAATCAAAAGGTGCTTCAACATAGTATTAGTTTTGTTTTTTTATTTTTTTTTTCCTCCGCCTAAAATATTTCAGTTTGTTGTTCAACTGAGTTGTACAGTTTATAGGTCAAATTAAAAGGTGGAAAAAGTTCTGAAAGGATTTATCTTTTTCTCGTTTTTGTTATATCCAGGGCTTTTTTCAGGGGGAACTTGGTGAAACTCAGTTCCACCACCTTTGGCTCAGACCCTTTGGTGCCTGCTCACCGCAATCACTTGTAAACACGGAAGTCTGGTTTCTGTGTTTACAAGTGACAGCTCTGCACTCTGTATGTAATGCAATCCTGGTATTTAATGCCCCTTTAAGGTCCTTCTACTGTTCGTGAAAATTTGACTGAACACACCCACTATTTGATGTGATTTGGAGGGTGTGTGTAGGGGGAGGGGTTTTGTGGGGTCGTGGTTAAGTTCCAGCACCTATTGTTTGAGGAAAAAAAGCCCTGGTTATATCACAGAAACCTGACATTTTAACAGAGGTATGTAGACTTTTTATATCCACTGTACCTAACCCGACAGGTTCCTTTCAAGAACATTAGACTATAAACTCTTCTGCTCCATGCACTTGGATAGGAGCTGTGAGTAGGGTTAATGCTATGTAAATAAAAGGAACACAATCTGTGCCAGGTCACTGTGGATTTTAGTTACGCCCTGTTGGAAGCAATACATTTGTGATTTTAATGGAGGAAGCAGCATAATACAAGAGCCCAATTCTGCAGGCTCTCACATCACTCTGCTATAATCATGGCACATACGTAATACACTCATAATCAAGACTGACTTTATAATACATCTATACATATTCGTCATAACAATGGAGAATCACACAGGTAAGCCATTTGACGTGAAACAAGATAAAGTATAATCAAATGTGCAAGGATCAGAGTTGATAAAACATTCTATTAGTAACCAATCTGTATATTAATACAAGCATACGATTTAAAGAAGTCTTGTCTAGGGAATTTTGATTGAAGGAAAGGGAGGGGACAAAATGGAATTGATCAGGTAGAACAATTGTTAATTAAGCTTTAGTAATAAATAGATAAATTGATTACCTCGTCTTCTCCCATAACTCCTTGCTGCATGTAAACAAAGGACAAAATAATCAACGTTTCATAGAATCCTTTATCCTAATAGACTATCAGCTCTAAACTGGCATTGTGGGTGGCAAAACGCCCCACCAGATATGCAGAGGATTTCCAGCATGAACGTATACATTTTAATACTACCAACTGCTTGAAAAAAATAAAAAAATAAAAAATAATCGGAAAGAGCTTTTGAAATAAAATCAGTAAAGACGCTCAGTTTTGATTTTTTTTTTTTTTTAAATGTCAGTCCACCCAAACTGATATTTTTCGTGGCAATCTTGCAGCAGCTCCAGTACCAAAAATGTGGGGTTTACTAAGCTTTGCCCATGCAGGGCAACACAACAGGCTCATCTGCTAGGAGTACGGAGAAATACCTGGCACTTCCAAATACAGGGGAAGCGAGATCAAACCTGTGTAAGCTCCAAACTACTAAAACTCTAAGCTTACCCAGAGTTCTTTTTCTAGCTCCTGGAAGGTAAATGGAGTAGCGGGCAGAGAAATGAAGTAGAGCATGTGCTGCTGAGGAAATGGGCATTGGTTTGGACCTTTTGCTTTGCCCTACGTGGGCAAAATACAGATTCACTTTAAGATCCCAGGCCCACTTGTCACAATCTTTTAAAAGAAAAAGCTGGCATGACAGAAATATGTAGATTGTTAAAAAAAATTTAAGTTTGCTGGCTTTCATGATGATGCTTTGGCTTCAATACTTAAGGCCTCATGCACACTGGACGTTTTAACAGCTGCTGTTTTTGGCTTCAGGGGTTTTTTTCTGCAGGCATTAACCACATAGTAGGCGCACGCTGGGGGACCTTATGCGCGTGGCCTGCAGCCGTGATGTCTACCGGCCACCCGCGATCACGGGAAAGAACCAGAACGGAGATCTGTCAATTTAGACAGACAGGTCCCCGTTTTGACAGGGGAGGAGAAAGATCTGCTGTTCCTCGTGATTAGGAACAGCGATCTCTCTCCTCCTCCAGTCAGTCCCCCCCCCACCCCCAGTAAGGAAAACAAAACTCCCAAGGAACACTATTTGACCCCTTGATCGCCCTCTAATGTTAACCCCTGCCAGTGACATTTACACAGTAATCAGTGCATTTTTATGGCACTGATCGCTGTATAAATGTCAATGGTCCCTAAAAAAGTGTGAGAAGTGTCCGATCTGTCTGCCGCAATGTCGCAATCCCGCTAAAAATCGCAGATCGCCGCCATTACAAGCAAAAAAAAAAAAAAATGCCATAAATCTATCCCCTATTTTGTAGACGCTATAACTTTTGCGCAAATCAATCAATATACGCCAATTGCAATTTATTAACATAAAATATGTAGACTACATATTGACCTAAACTGATGAAGATTTTTTTTTTTTTTTGTTTTTTGCTATTATAGCAAAAAGTAATTGGTTTTCAAAATTGTCGCTCTTTTGTTTATCGCACAAAAAATAAGAGGTATGGTATTATTCCTGAACTGTTTTGGTTATCTGCACCAAGAACCCAAATGTCAAAGTATTTCCCCTATATAGCTCCTAAAAACTTTCACCAGACATACTTGACCTAGCTCAAATATTAAAAGGAATGAACTGAAAACTTAGGACCTAAAAAAAAAAAAAAAAAAAAAAAAAAAACACCTAACCCCTATACTTAACCTATCTCCAAGTGCTAAATTGCTAAATAAACCCATTAACACCAGTCCTTTCTTACCAGGCACAGTGGCTAAAGCCCCGTACACACGGGCCGAATGTCGGCAGACATCAGCCGGTTAAATAAAAACAGGTTGACATTTAACCCGTGTCTACGTCAGTCGGACTGACAGGGCCGGCTTCTGTCGGATGAGCATGGAAAACCAGCAGCCCACAGGCTCCCAATAAGCGCTCTCAGCCAATGCCTGAGAGCAATGATTGGAGCGTTCTGGCAAGGGGCCGTCCCCCCTGTTAGAACACAATAGCTCAGTATTTGTCTCCGGTCTAAATTGGCCCTAGGATGTATACAATATGTACGAATGTGAGTTAGGGACCTTATGTGAAAATTATATATATATCTATATATACATCTATATCTATATATCTCTATAGATATATATGAGTGACAAAGCATGTGCCAAACATCACATTCTACACGTCACAAGACTGACCCCCATGACTTGACAAGACTGACCAAAAAAAAAATTACATTAATGACTTTTAGATATTTTGTCAATTCCACAAAAGTCCCTTTGCAGAAATAAACAAATATTCAGCAAAATCCAAAAAAATTATATTTCAAAGAAATGCCTTTGTGAATAAGAGGGGGTGGATTATAGCCCAATTGATAAAACAAAGGTTTGTTTTGGAAACAATATGTATGAGTGTTTTGAAATGCTTCATGGAGCTCGACACCCTCAAATCTGGGGCCAGTCCAAGAATTCTGGGATTCAGTTTTGGTCTGGGCTCTTCTGCATGTTCGTTATCAAGTTAAAAAAAAAATAAGTGATGTATGGTGTTTATAGGTAGGGAAGGCAAAAATGTTAGTTTCCTTTTAGTGGCCAGTTATAACTATTATAAGGATACAAGCTTACAGAGATCTAAAACTTCTCCTTGTATATTAGACATAAAGGAGGAGCTTTAGAGCGCTGAACTTTTTTTTTTTTCTTTAAGTTAAAAGATATCACATGCATGTCAGCTGTTAGAACATTCCGATTTTTGTTTTCATTTGCTTCATCTGGAAAAGAGAATACCATGTATAATTTATCGGGTGCCAACAGAATAGGCAGTGTTCCTGCAGATTATAAAACAGGGAGTAGATCACATGGGAAAAGACACGCAAATAGCTTGTTCTTACAAACAGGAGACACCTCCCTTACAGTCACATGCTGCTCATAGAACAGTGGGTAGCATTAGCACATCCATTCATCTACTACCGTGTTTCCCTGAAGATAAGCCCGAGTCTTATATTCATTTTGGCAACAAAAGACACAGTAGGGCTCATTTTCGGGATAGGGTTTACCATTTAATGTGCTGTCTTCTCTCCCCCTCTCCCTCCCTGCCTGTCAGGACTCCCCAGTGTGAGCAGATTTAAAATGCTTGTAAAATCCTATAATCCACTTTATTACAGTAATATATAATGTACAATGTGAGCATTTCTGTAATATAATTGTGCCAAAGACCTTTGTTATATCACCTCCGTGACCCGCCAGAGCTCTCTTCCCCGCTCCGAGAACTACAGAAGAGGGGCATATATCCCCCGCTGACAGCTGGGGGAACAGGAGAGCAACAGGAGGTCAGCTGAGTGTCGAGCAGTGCTGTAACGAAGGTATTTGGCACAATTGTATTACAGAAACACACACTGTACATTATATACTACAATAATAGAGTGATTATAGGATTTTACAAGCAATTTAAACTAGGGCTTATTTTCGGAGTAGGGCTTATATAGCAGCCCTCCTGGAAAAGAACGCTAGGTCTTATTTTGGGGAAACACGGTACTTATTTTTACAAATCATTTGTATATCTGAAATACTATTTCCTGTAGGGCTCATAAGCCAACTGGAAATCTAATTATAACAATGCCTTTTATAGCCATGCGTGTCTCCACCTTGCATATTTATACGTTAACAACCAACTTTATGTTGCCACTGGTTATTGCTGAGCTGCACAGACCTAAATAGTATAGTAAGATCTCAGGTTTACCCCCAGCTGAATGACTCAAAGGAAGGACCCTGTGTGCTCTCTCATTAATGTATTAAAGTGTATCCAAAACCCAGGTATTGAAAATATTAGCTACGGTAGTTCACATTTAAAGTCTAAGTTCACCTTTGTTCACTTTTTTTTCTGAATTCAAGCTCACCTATGTACCAATATAGCATTAATGTACTTATTTTACAAAAATAAAACAGCTTTCATTAATTCTACACCTGCTTACTCAACTCTCTTCATAGCGGTTTAAAAACACTGCTTGATTAGTTCTGCCTTACTTCTTGGTAAGACTTTAAGTTGTGACACAGGAAAGAGTAGATAAAGGTAGATAATGTAGGTTGTGCATTAATGAGCTCAGCAGTTCAACTCCTTCCTGTGTCATCACCTAAAGTCCAACCAGGAAGTAAGGCAGAAGTAATGGAGCAGTGTGTTTAAAAAGCTATGAAGAGAGTTAGGTATGCATGTATAGAATTAATGGAAAGCGGTTTTATTTTTGCAAAATAAGTACATTAATCCTTTATTGGTACATAGGGGAGCTGGAATTTAGGGGAAAAATAAGTGAACTTAGCCTTTTAGTGTAATAAATATTGGTGTACAGCCCTTCTTTAACCACTTGCTGACCAGCCACCGTCATTATACTGCGCCGGGTCAGCACATTCCCGCAAGCTGTCGTAGCTATACATCGGCTCCTTTAAGCGGTATAGCAGGAGTGTGCGTGTTCTCACTGCACTGCGGGGGTGCCGATGCTTGTGACCAGCGGTCGCAATAACCGTCGGTCACGAGCGATCATGGACACGAGAGGCAGAACAGGGACGCGTGTGTGTGTGTGTGTATACACACACAAATCTCTGTTCTGTTCTGAGAGGAGATGCAGATCGTGAGTTCCTAATAGCTAGGAACCATAATTTGTCATCTCCTATAGTCAGTCCCCTGCCCCTACGTTTAGAACACATAGTCAGGGAACACAGTTAACCCCTTGATCACCCCTAGTGTTAACCCCTTCCCTGCCAGTGACATTTATACAGTAATCAGTGCATTTTATAGCACTGATTGCTGTATATTTGTCAATCATCTCAAAAATGTGTCAAAAGTGTCCGATGCTCCCTAGGCTTTCCCTACTTGTCAGGAACCTTTCCCTGTGCTGTTCTCTTTTCCTAAGCAGTAGGTACCTGTCCTTGACCTACCACTCACTCCAGGTGTACCCAAATAACTTGGGTCACGCTATTTATAAAGGTTCCTCGTCAAGACGGCTGCCTGAAAATCACAAAGGATTTCAGCATCCAATCAGACAGCTATCTTTCCTGAGAAGACAGATGGAGTCCATAAGGGGACAATTCCCTTGAACTCCTTCCAACCTGTAGATGACACAGTGTCATTGTTACAGATGGAGAGAACTGTACCTGCCTACATGTCATTGCACATGCACTTTAAGGTGCACTTGAAGTTGCCTCAAAGCAATAAAGTTCAAAAAGCCAAAACATTTTCAAAAAAACAAGAACAGGTGATTATATATATATATATATATATATATATATATATATATATATATATATATATATATATATATATATATATATATATATATATATATATATAAAAAATGTACCAGTGTGTGGCGATCTAGGCCGCTTAAAGTCCAATTCCAGCTTTGCCATCACTTGAAATAGTTTGCTTGGGCCATGTTTGCCCATACAAACCATCTCCTTTACCGTGTGACCACTGTCGGCACTGTATGTAGCATCAGCTACATACATTACAAAGTTTTTTGTTTCAGCAGCAATATAGGGACTTCTGGAACAAAGTCAAGTCAGGCTGTTCGATACTCAGCCATTAACAGGAAGCCTTTTATTTTATCAATGAATACAAGGCTTCCTCTGATTGGCTGAGGTGGAGATCTTGGCACCATGCACCCTGCCTCTCCACCTTAGCCAGCTAAAGCTCAAATTTACACAGCTGAATGAATGAGGAAGGACACTGTCTCTTTGATGTGTGCAAAGATGATGAGAGTTTCCATTAAAATACCACTTTAGCTGTGAACATTCTTTTGAAATCACAAAATACTTTTAACACTGTTAAAAAAATGTTTTTGGATCTAGCGGCATTTTTAAGGACATCTATTTTAGCCAGAAAAGAAGTGTTGTTCATAAAAGCACATCAGCCTTCAAAGCTTGCACAATATTTTTCTGTTCTGTTCTGCAGAATCAGAAGGATTAGGAAAGATTATGAGGAAATTAAACTGCATCAGAGTACCACTTATAAAGCTTTGATGTTTTACACATTAAAAAGATTCACAAGCCTTTAGTGGCCCCATTTCTGTATGCTTCAGGACTAGAAATTCATGGTTTACATTTCTTCTTCCCATAGATTTGTAAAGGTTTCTAGTCTCAAAATCACTTGTCATTTTTTGAGGCCAGAACTAATTAAACCTCAAATTAAACCTACCAACATATTTTCCCTTCTAAAGCCAGCCATAGACGAAGAGATTTGCTTTCCTGTAACCACCGACTTTGTTGATGGGGAAATCCCTACAGTGGAGCCATTGTGTCCTCCCGCTGTGGGGGGGTTGGCTATACAGTGAGCTGTCCAAGAGAACACCGTGATTACTGTGAGTGGCTATAAAAGCTACTCGCAATAATCACATGTAAAAATCAGACAGGCTAGTACATTCAACCTGCCCATGCATTGTTCGAATTTCGGGCAGTCCCTGCTGAACCAGCCAAGATTCGAACAGTCTGTGTCCGGCTTAAGGCCTCATGCACACGAGACGCTGTTAAACGCGCGTTCAGGGGCAGTTGGACACTTTTTTCAACTGCCCCTGAACCCATTCAATGTTATCTTATGTGTCCATGTACACAGTCTTGTTTTTTGGCGTTTTTAGGAAGTTGCGTTTAACCTCGTTTTTCCAGAAGCAAAAAAATGGGTTCAGACGCAAAAGTTTTCCACGTTTCAGACACCAAACGCGGCTAAATGCCGGTACCGTGTTTAGGTTTATAAGTGTTTTTAAAGGAACATTTTATGACCCTTGCTTGACATTTTCGACCCGACTTTGGGGCCCCATATCTGGGGGCCACCTGGTGCTAGGAACACAGTTGGACTAGCACTATAACATATCCAAATTTGGGGTTCCTAGCACTAAGTGGCCCTGAGATATGGGGCCCCAAATTCAGGTCAGAAAATGTAATTCTCTGCTGCAGAAGTGCTTGACATTTTGCGACCCGAATTTGGGGCCCCGTATCTCGGGGCCACTTGGTGCTAGGAACCCCAATTTGGATATGTTGTAGTGCTAGTTCCACTGTGTTAGCACACCAAATTTGGTGTTTCTAGCACCAAGTGACCCCGAGATATGGGTCGCAAAATGTCATTCTCTGCTCTGCAGATGCTTCTAGATGCAAACGTGGTAAAACGCGGCTAAACGCGACATGCAAACGCGGCAAAACAGGCGTTTATAAACGCCGGTTTCAGCTTTTAAAAAACGTGTTCAGCAGAGTTTGCACCGGCGTCTCGTGTGCATGAGGCCTAAGGCTGTGAGAACTTCTAATATGCAAATGAACGAATATTTAAATCCAATACTGAATTATTGATCAGTTGGAGCATGCCTCATCTATCTCTTTACCCTCACTATTGATGTTCTGATAAGAAGTTGTCACCTGTAGCTCCTAACTAAATTCATGTGCGTAAAGCTGTAAAAAAATTGAACAGATTCCTCCATCCATGGTAAACAGGATGGCTGGATGAATCTCCAATGTGGCTATTGTATTCTGACAAAATACCTGCATCTGATTGGATGCTGGCGCTGTTGGGCAAACAAATTCCCTCCCTGCTCCTTCAAATTTTTCAAAAGGACAATGGATGGAAGGACGCTGAAAGGGCCACCCACAGAACAAATATGGGGTGGTTCATCGGCAACCAGCCAGAATTCGTTCCATGTATGGTCCAGTTTAAGACTATTGGTAGACAATGGATGAGGCAGAATTAAAAAAAAAAAAAAAAAAAAAAAAACACAACAATCTTTGCTTGTGCTTACATAATTCTGTAAGTATAAAGGTCAGTTGACACACAAATAGCAGTAAAGTTCCTCCTTAAAACCTTAAGTCCATTAAGTCTGAGCCGTTCCTTTGTATCCAGTAAAACGAATCCTAACATCAGCTAGTCTAGAAAAAGAAATCTGTACTGACCTGCAGTGTTGAACCGGCCCATTAAGCAGTAGCTGTGCTGCAGGCAATACTGCATTAAAGATATTTGCATGAAAATTGCCTGGACTCAATTGTGCCCTCAATTATAGAACACCGTTTGTTTTCACAACGGAAGCCCACATCCCCTGATAGGTGAAAAATTTCAAGGCTGATACGCGGAGAGCGGGTGAGGAAAGGTTTATAATCCCCCTTGGCCCCAGAGGCCTGTTAGCTCGCTGAGTGTGTTAAACAACTGGAGTCTAATTGGAGATTTCACACTGGATCTGAAAAGATTTTTTCAAGAAGAGAAACAAACCTACATTGCTTCTACGTCAATCATCTGCTCACAGGGAGAACCTACCAAAGCTTAAAGCCGGTAGCAAAATGAGAACATGAATTTATCTTCCAGTGCATACGGCAAAAATTTAGAAAAAAAAAAAAATAAAAAAAAAAAAAAAAAGGGGGGGGGGGGGCGGCTTTTGAAGTGCCTTTCTGCTGAGCTATGGACAAATAAAATAAAAATAAAAAATGCATGCAAAAATATGTAATAAGACTAACAATTAAAGTATGGTCGACGCTTTTCCCCTATGGGTGACAGGAGTTCTGCACTCCTGTGTCCCAGTTTCAGCCCACTATAGGCTGACATCACAGAGCCAAGCTCAGGCTTTGCAGTGATCCCGACAATGTTGGGACCTATCTAGATGCCCGACAGGTAGCTGGCTCAGCCTCTCAGCACACTATTGAGAGCCTGAGCCAGCTGCTCCCGCCCCCTCCACAGCCCAGCACTCCAGTGAGCGCCGGAGGGGCAGAGTCACCAGGTCACTGAAGAAGCGATTAGCTGATCGCTCAGTTCTCAGTGTACAGCTGGCGGGGGATTGATGCAGCAACCATCTAGGTGAGTATTATGTGTTTTGTAAACGCACTTTTCTTTTAATGAAAACTGAACTCTAAAACGGCTAAAAACAGATGATAAACTTATAGGGACACGTTTTATTTTCCACAACTCTGTCACAAAGCACAGTTCTGTCTTGGCAGCTGAGGGGACCTGATCTTTCTCTGCTGCAGTTTCTCTTTCACTTACATGCCTCCTCCTCACCCCCACCTTGTGACTAGACAGAGGAGAAATTTCACACTGCTGAGTTCATCTCTCTGTCACTCTGCTTTCTCAACCTATCAGAATGCTCCTTGCACTGCATCACACAAGGCTGGCTCCTTGGGACTGCTTTCAGTCTTGCAAATAACCAAAATATTTAATGATGCATCAATTATTACAATGCTGCAGGAAAGAGGAATTTTGGGATATCAATAACTAATCATAAAACTGCGCCCACCCCCCCTTCTGACACCTATACCCAACGTGTTTAAAGAGGAAGTAAACTTCCTCTGCAAACTTTTACCTGTAGGTAAGCCTATAATAAGGCTTACCTATAGGTAGTGAAAAGATCTCCTAAACCTGTACAGTTTAAGAGATATATACAATGCATGCGGCCAGTGACCTCGCTGGCGCATGCACACTGAAGGAACAGCCCACGGGTGCTGTTCCTTCCGAGCCTGTGTCGTGAACGACGGCTCCTGACTAACATCACAGCTCCGGCCAATCACAGCCCCGGAGCCCGTAAACCCAGAAAAAGCTCCGGGAAACATGTCGGCCGTGACAGTGGTGTGCTGGGACCACTGCAACAGCTTTGTTCTAGTGCAAGTATGTCATAATGAGCTAGTATGAGATGCATACTAGCTCATTATGCTTTTGTCTTGCAGGGTTTTTTTTGTGGGTTTTTTTTCTGAGGTTTACAACCTTTTTAACCACTTCAATACCAGGCACGTATACACCTTCCTGCCCAAGCAAAGCCAATTTTCAGCTTTCAGCACTGTCGCAATTTGAATGACAATTGCGCGGTCATGCAATACTGTACCCAAACACATTTTTTATCTTTTTGTTCTCACAAATAGAGCTTTCTTTTGATGGTATTTGATCACCTCTGAAATTTTAATTTTTTGGCAACAAATAAAAAAAGACCAAAAATTTTGAAAAAAATAAAATAAAAGTCTTTGTTAAAACTTTTTGATAAGTTTTCTTCTTCAATGACGGGCACCAATATGGCTGCACTGACAGCCACCAATACAGCTGCACTGACGGGCACCAATACGGCTGCACTGACGGGCACTCATAGGCGGCTGCACTGACGGGCACTCATAGGCGGCTGCACTGACGGGCACTCATAGGCGGCTGCACTGACGGGCACCAATACGGCTGCACTGATGCATCACTTGTCTGTACTGATCCATAATCCATTTGCGGGCACTGAGTAGCATGTATTGGGCATTTTTTTATATGTGGATGGCCATGGGGTACATACCTAGCCATCCACATGCTGAGGGCTTCCCTGGTGATCCAGTGTGGGCACCATGGGGGGGGCTGCACTGATAAACAATCAGCGAAGACCCCCCCTGTCGGGAGAGCTGCTGATCGGCTCTCCTCTTTTCGCGTCCGTCAGATGCGAGTGAGGAATAGCCAATCAACGGCTTTTCCTGTTTACATCGTGATCAGCCGTGATTGGACACGGCTGATCACATGGTAAAGAGCCTCCTTGGAGGCTCTTTACCGAGATCGGTGTAGCGGTGTGTCAAACTGACACACCGCACCACCGATCGCTGCGATGCATGCCCCCACGGGCGCACGGTGGCTGTTGTCCTGCTGGACGTCGTGACGCCCAGTCAGAATAACTGAACCACCGCCCGGCCGTCATTTTGCTATAGGCCGGGTGGGAAGTGGTTAAGAAAGATGTTTATACTTACCTATTATCAGGCCATTCTGGTCCAGTCAAGTGATCTCCCTTGCTCCCTTGTCAGCCAGTACTGGCTATGGGGAGAGGAGAGCGCTCCAACAGCTGGAATGCCTGAGTGGTGACAGCACCCACAGGCTTACTATGGGCCATCCATTGTCGGCACTCCCGCCTCTCCTCTGAAGCAGCTGCTAGTTGACAGAGGGGAGCAGATCATGTGACTAGACCAGGCCAGCCTGAAAATAGGCAAGTATATACTTTCTTCTACAGGTTAGTAAAAGGGGCGGGGGGGGTTTGATATCCAAAAATTCCACTTTAAAGTGGTTTTAAAGGCAGAAGGTTTTATATCTTAATGCATTCTATGCTTAAACCTTTAGTATGTAGCAGCCCCCCCTCATACTTACCTGAGCCCCATCTCAACCCAGCGATGTTGCACAAGAGCCTCGGTTGTCTGCCGATTGGCTGAAACACAGCAGCAGATGCCATTGGCTCCAACTACTGTCAAAGTCAGTGAGTCAATGAGGAGAGAGAGGAGAGAGAGAGAGAGAGGAGAGAGGAGAGAGAGAGAGAGAGAGAGAGGAGAGAGAGAGAGAGAGAGAGAGAGAGAGAGAGAGAGAGAGAGAGAGAGAGAGAGAGAGAGGAGAGAGAGAGAGAGGAGAGAGAGAGAGGAGAGAGAGAGAGAGGAGAGAGGAGAGAGAGAGAGAGAGGAGAGAGAGAGAGAGAGGAGAGAGAGAGAGAGAGGAGAGAGAGAGAGAGAGGAGAGAGAGAGGAGAGAGAGAGGAGAGAGAGAGGAGAGAGAGAGAGAGAGAGAGAGGAGAGAGAGAGAGAGAGAGAGAGAGGAGAGAGAGAGAGAGGAGAGAGAGAGAGGAGAGAGAGAGAGAGGAGAGAGAGAGAGAGGAGAGAGAGAGAGAGAGAGAGAGAGAGAGGAGAGGAGAGAGAGAGAGAGAGGAGAGAGAGAGAGAGAGGAGAGAGAGAGAGAGAGAGGAGAGAGAGAGAGAGGAGAGAGAGAGAGAGGAGAGAGAGAGAGGAGAGAGAGAGAGAGGAGAGAGAGAGAAGAGAGAGAGAGAGAGAGAGAGAGAGAGAGAGAGGAGAGAGAGAGAGAGAGGAGAGAGAAGAGGCGGGGCCGAGCCACGGCTCCGTGTCTGAATGGACAGAGAGCAGCGGTTCGGCTACCCCCATAGCAATCTGCTTGCTGTGGGGGCACTCAACAGGAAAGCGGGGCCAGGAGTGTCAGAGAGGGACCCGAGAAGGAGGGAGGATCTGGTCTGCTCTGTGCAAAACCATTGCAGAGAGCAGGTAAGTATGACATGTTTGTTACTTTTAAACAAAAAAAAACAAACAAGACTTTAATATCACTTTAAGGCTGAATCCCTGACACAAGATACTAGCTACATCATCATTGTGCTATACATAGTTGCATAGTTTTTGCAGAGAGCAGAGCTGTGGGAGGGGCCCAGCAGGCCCCACCCACAACAGGCTGCCTGCAGAAAGCTACAGGTGTGGGTGGAGGAAAGACCAGTCACCCTGCACAGGGAGAGAGGAGGAGGAGGGACTGGTCTTTATTACCAGAAGCTCCTGCACAAAGAGGCAAAGACCTCCAACTGGATTACCGTATATACTCAAGTATAAGCCGAGTTTTTCAGCACATTTTTTTGTGCTCAAAGTGCCCCCTTCGGCTTATACTCGAGTCAAGCACTTTTCTGCAGCAAAAAAAAATCATTTTCTGAACCGACTTTGGGGCCCCATATCTCGGGGCTCCTTAGTGCTAGGAAACCCAAGTGGAACTAGTACCACAACATATCAAAAGCTGGGGCTCCTAGCACCAAGTGGCCCCGAGATACGGGCCCCAAAGTCGGTTCAGAAAATGTCATTCTCTGCTGCAGAAAAGTGCTTGACATTTTCTGAACCGACTTTGAGGCCCCGTATGTTGGGGCCACTTGGTGCTAGGAACCCCAGCTTTTGATATGCTGTAGTGCTAGTTCCACTGGGTTTGCACACCAAATTTGGGGTTTCTAGCACCAAGTGGCCCCGAGATACGGGCCCCAAAGTCGGTTCGGAAAATGTCATTCTCTGCTGCAGAAAAGTGCTTGACATTTTGGGGCCCTGATTTTTGGGGCCACTTGGTGCTAGGAACCCCAGCGTTGGATATATTGTGGTTTGCACACCAAATTTGGGGTGCCTAGCACTAAGTGGCTCCAAGATACGGGGCCCCAAAGTCGGTCAACTGTGTCCATCTGCAGCAATGTCATTTCAGGACCCTTTGGGTCCAGAGACCCCAAATTTTAGCTGCAGCTAGGGGGCATCTAGGAACCCTTAACTACTGAGTTTGAAGTTCAAGGGAACCTATGGCTGCAAATGGGCACAGTGAGGCTGCAAATGGGCATTGTTGACCCTCTTTTCCACTTACAGTAGCTGCGCATTTCTCACCCTAGGCTTATACTCGAGTCAATACATTTTCCCAGTTTTTTGTGGTAAAATTAGGTGCCTCTGCTTATATTTTGGTCGACTTATACTCGAGTATATACTGTACATCACAGATCTTGACAAACACCACAAAGCACACCAAGATTTAAGAATACGCATGACAAATATATTTAGGCAATATTTGCTTATCCTGAAATTCAGATTTAATTTGTGTCTTTTACATCTGCCTGGTGTTCAGCTTTAAATTTTGCCCAGAGGCATGATAGAAGACAGCCCAACCATGCAATATAGATGACATACTGCAGCTGTGAATAATTCCCAAAAGGCAAGCAAGACGTGTCGTTACAGTTCTATATGTTATTGGGAAGTACTCTGGGTGATGCTTTGTCAATCTACCCCATTACCAGTGAATAGTGAGTTTCCATGACCAGAGCACAGTGTACAAGACTCATCTCCAGTCTGGTAGAGGTGGCCATACATAATAATGTAAATCCGGAAAGGCACAGACATGTAGGGCTTGTGTTAGCTGCAATTATTTTCCTAGATCTCATAAACCAAAACATTTTTCAGGGCACGCGGCACCTGATTATACTCATAAACCATTTTTTATGTCCTCTCCATATGACACCATCATTGGAAGAGATGTCCTGTTGTAAATTAAGCACCAAATAAATTGTTGCAGAGGGGAACATCTCGCAGAACAATTCATCTTGGTATGCTCAGTAGTCATTCATTAGATCAATAGTTATGCGCAGGGGTAATTATTCTCCGAGGGCTAGAGGTCAAGCCATCCATAGACCTCGGTTTATTAACCTCTGGAGCCAAAGGTCACGATTTACAACTAGCAAAGTGCTTTGCTATTTGGTGCGAAAGTAAAAGCAAAAGCCAACTGCTAAAGAAACTCGCACTCCAGCCAATACAAAATTAGCACATTGGCAGATTTCTTTTCCAATACAGATTTTAGTCTAGATGATGCACTTTAATTGGGCAATTGTACAAACTGGAATTAATTTACAAAAAAAAAAAAAAAAAAAGGGTTTTAGCCTAACAAGAGTGAATGTTCAGTTGGTAAACACTGCTTCACCTTGGGGTTCATGCATACGGGGCTTTTACAGACAATTTCTATGGCTTGCATAGTTTACTTGCACTTTCCCACACCCACTGAGTCACACATGATGCGTACACAGCCTGCCATACACGTGGTTGGATGTGGTTGTGCTCTTGTAAGCATCAATGATTCTTTGCATCAGCATTTATTAACGTTCCCTCATCTGAGGTATTACCTGAACACAGCTCTTTTGCTCTCTGTTGTGTTTGCAAACCACGTTAATGTGTGATGAAAATCATGGTTTATAAAAGGAATTGCTCATTTGGTAATGTCACAATTTTTTAAACCAATGATTGCAATGTTTCATGAAGCTAATTAATCTCAGTTTAAGGGGGAGGGGAAGGAGCTGCTTATCTGAAAAATAGCCAATTTTCATGCATTGTGCGTTTTTTTTAATGTTTTCCATGCATGCCCATGGAAGTCAATGAGGCCATAAATGCACTATGTTGCACCAAAAAAAAAAAAAAAAAAAAAGCCAGCATCATTTTCATAGGTGCACAAAAGCGCGTTGCACAGGTGTGACCTGGCTCCATAGACAATAATGGGATTGCTTGTGTCCTGCACGGTTGTGTGAGAAACTGCAGAGGTGTGAAGTGGAACTAACCAATCAGTCAGAATAATTGTTCACTATTGCCTGTACCTATACCAGTGGGAAGAGCAAAATGAGGTTGATTTGCTAAAGGCAAAAACTGAACTTTTCAAGTGTAGTTGCACTTATTTTCCCCAGAACTTAAAGTGGTAAAGCTTTTCTGATTTCCATCACCCAATCATGTGCAAGCAGAAATACTGTTTTTTTTTCCCCATTTTCTTTGCACCTGATTGGGTATTTTTTACAAAGTGATGCTTCATCTCATTCATTAAGCTCTGAGAAAATGAGTGCAACTGCAATTGCAAAGTTCACAGTTCGTTTGCCTTTAGTACTGTAAATTAAAACACACGTTGTCTGTGCCTTTACCCCATCAATGCATCTTCAAAACCATCTTGTAGAAAAGCACCTACTGGCTCCTATTGGTAATATTTTTTTTTGTTCCCAGCTGGGTAATGTTGCTGGGGCCACTGGCAAGACATGGGGCCACTGGCAAGACATGGGGCTCTGGTATTTTAAGATGCAGAAAAGGTTGTTTTTGGAAATGGCCTTTGTGTTCTGTAAAAGAGTGAAAGTTGAAGTTCTTCAAACACTGTATCTCATGCTTTTACAGGACTCTTCCATTTTAAAAAGATGGAGATAACCACTCGCTGATCTCTTAAAATCCCTATCAGCCTTCGCAGCACACGTTTAGAGTAATTTTCAATCCTGAGAGTGATACAGCTTCTACAGCTTCAAGTAAGGCTGGTTCTGGGCCTCCAAACGATGAGCTACGATTTCCAATGTGCCTTGTTAGATAAAAGCTGTCACAGTATACTGGGGCTTGTAGAATGGCCAGAGCTCCGCAGGTCATCCATAGCTGTACTACAGTTGATGTGTTTGAGTTCCCCCTCATCACTCGTTAATATCTGACCAAACTGTTTCTTGTCACAAAGGTGCACTGCAGCAAGTCGAGGCTACGCTTCACTGGTCTTAATGGAAAATGCTCTGCTGGCAGGGGAATGTTTGTCTTAGTTAAATACACCTAGAAGTATCTCTGAAGGTCAGAGGGAGGTGAGAGGAAAACTGAGCCATGCTTGAAAAAGGCCATTAATAATCTTTGGGCTGAGGCAAAGCTTACAGAGGTCACGATAAATCATACAGCAAAAAAATACGGTGTCCTTACTTCATCATCTAGTGGAACACTACAAGGATTCAGGACTGGCTTTATGCACCTTACAGTTCCCAGATTTTACTGAAGATGAGGGATTGGGATGGAAACATGGTAAAATTTTTTGAACTGACTTCGTAAAAGTGACCAATAAAATCTTGCCATCAGTCATGCAAATATCGCCAGTCTACTGGGTTTAGCTAAAGAGATTGGCGTTAGCCCACCAATTATTTCAAGATATATTTAAATTCCAGCTTAAAATTTTGTGGTATTTACTAGCCAAACCCAACTGGGAATGTCTTGCATTAGACAAAAAGTTAAAATGGTCAATATACTGCAAGCAAAGTAGGCAATGCCCTCTTACATTAATGTAAGAGCTGGCCATGCCCCAAAGATGCAATTTCACATCGATGCAAGGTGCAAATTGATTTATTTTTTTAATAACTAAAGAAAAAGTAAAATCCACTATGTAGTCGACAGGCTTCTAAGTAGTAGCACAGGCAATTTCCTATGTCCCACAGCCCTCTACTAAACAGAGCAATCCATGTCCTGCTGCTTTAGTCAAATGCCAGATCAGAACTTCAAACTATTACTGTGTTTAAAGCAGGGGGTCTCAAACTGATTACCCCCTAGCTGTTGCAGGACTACAAGTCCCATGAGGCAGTGCAAGGCTGACAGTTACAAGCATGACTCCCACAGGCAGAGAAATGATGGGACTTGTAGTTCCGCAACAGCTGGAGGGCCGCCAGCCTGAGACCCTTGGATTAAAGGATAAGTTCACTTTAAAAAAAAAATCTAATTTTTTGCAGGAAAAAAAAAAAGTGCATTTACATTTTTTTTCTTTTTTTTTTTTAGGAGCCTAGAAACCATTACACCAGCGATCAGCAGATCACAGATGCCATGCAAGTCTCCTGCAGATGGTCAGTGTGAGAAGTCTGTCCCATACATCCTACGGCCAGGCATTTGCACACTGACAGGAAGACTCCCTAAACAGTGCCGTGGTAGTTCATTGAAAACTACAAGCCGCCAGATGTAAAGGATGTCGGTACTTGCAGTTCAGTCAGAAGTCTGTGAATGAAGGATGCGGACGTGTGGGCGGAGCTGGTAAGGGGAAATTCTCCCTGTACTGCTATCACTGGGAGAGAGGGCAACAGGGAGCAGCTGCAGCAGTGGGAACAGTTTACACCCTAAATATGGTTGGAACCTGTAACATGTTCCCAAAGGTGAGATTAGCCTTGGTATAATGGTCATGTGGGAATATCAAGTTTTACCAGCAGGGAAATGGGGAAAACACCCCTTAAAGCTCAAATGAACATTTTGCAATAATGGGGATTGGCTCTCAGTAAACGCATAGGGCACTTACAGGCTACATTGAGTCTTTTGATATGCAGATGAAACCTGGAGTAATTTTAAAGTTTTTTAATATATGTGAATGAAATTCACTATGTAATTAACTTTATCAAAAGCTTTTTTTTTTTTTTTTTTTTTTTAAAGATAAAATAAATACAGTATATGTACATAGAGCAACTATTTGCTCAGTACATATGCAGCCTGAGATTCATGATTAGTAGGCTGCACATGGCTTCTAATTACTGTTCCTGCAGTGAAGCATGTCTATCATACTGATTGCAAAAGGCAGCTTTTCTAGTGGCTTGTCCTGCAATCTCAGCAGTTTTTTTTTGTGGGGATGGCAAATTTGATAGCGATAGCCACTGGGCGCATACTCACACCATGTTCTGTTAGAGTATGGAAAGCAAGAATGCAAAAGCCACACCAAAATATACTTCAAATATTTTTCAATAATAACTCCACTAGTAATTGTGTACTTATTGACAATACACCGTAGATCAGGGGTGCTCAACCGATGGCCCATGGGCTGAGCCCTCTAATGTGGCTCATGACCTCCTGCTCTGGGATAGCGGGACAGTAAGGCCCAGATGGCGGGTTGCCGACCCACCATCCCATAGCATCAGGGTGGATGGAGTCGGCACTGAAGGAAGCAAGTGGCTGCGGAGGGAGCAGAAGAGACATAAGCCAAATGTTTCTTCTATAGCGGCCACTCCTGTCCTAGGCGAAGTGCATTTTTTGGTAGCACTCCTCCCTGGTCAGGAACCTAACAGCCAGTGATGCCAGCAGAAACTGAAAGATAACAGGTCAGTTTATTAAACCCCACAGTTTAGCAATGGGCATATTATGTATTAAACATCATAGTTTTGCAATAGGCATATATGAGCACTTTTAAATAAAAGTGTTATTAGGCTGTTTTCACACTGATCCACAGGTGCAGCGCAGTGCACCTGCGGCTTTCCTGCGGGTTAGCTGCACTGAGCCATAGACTATTTTATCCTGCAGGTTTGGTGCGCCTTCTGAAGTCTATGGCAAAGGGCAGCTAATCTGCGGGAAAGCTGCAGGTGTACTGTGCCAGCAGTGCAGGTAAACCACAGCACATCATTGTTAAAAAAACAGCCTTGTAGGGGGCTCAGGGCAGTAAGAGCCTATTTAGTTGAGATGTATTTAAGCTCCACTCCCACCCACTGGTGTAGCATCAGGGGTTGCAATGGTGATCCTGGGCCATGCTTCAGGGGGCTTGTGTGGCCTCCCTGTCACATTCGGTTTTACACTTGGACAGGAAAAGGCAGCATATACAGGAACCAATACTCTCCATTTTCCTCCTTCTGGCTTCTCCTTCTACCTCTTGCAGGCATTCAGAGGGCGCAGAAGGAAAAATGTTCATTATGCTATTCAAAATAAAAAAAATGAAATTCTGAACCATTTCATTGTGGCCAACGACTGGTTACCAAATCAAGTAGCCCTCACACTTCAAAAGGTTGAGCACCCCTGCTGTAAATTGTTTATGAAGCTTAATAGGATTGTAGCCCTATAGCACTTGCAAAAACACAGTTGATGGTGTTTCACACCAATGTCTGTGATTAACTTTAGATAACCAAAAATTAAAGTGTTCCCCCCCTTTTTAAAGTTTTGTATGCAGTGGCCAACACAGTAAAATCAGTCTGTATATGCAGTAAAGCATGCTGGTTATACTCCATGAAACCTAAGGGGTTAATCCTGCACATTGTTTTGGGAGGGTGCATGTGATCGCACAGGGCCAATCAGCACTGTCCAGACAGAGGGTCAGGAGTCATGCAGCCCATAGGACAGTCAGAGGAAAATGAAAACTCCTCCTACAAGCTTTCACCAAACACGGATAGAAGTCACAAGACTGCTACATACTGCTGATGAGAAAAGGTATTTAGAAGAGCTTCAGTCTGGCTAAAATGAGAACAATTTGTTTGCTTAGAATAAAGATCACAACTCTCACAGCGTAACATCACTCACATTATACAAAAAAATTGGGCTAACTTTACTATTTATTTTTTTTTTAATTTATTGGAGTGTATTTCTTCCCCAAAAATTGCGTTTGAAAGACCGCTGCGCAAATACAATGTCACAAAATATTGCAGCGACCGCCATTTTATTCCCTAGGGTCTGGGCCAGCCTTTCTCAACCAGTGTGCCTCGGCACACTGGTGTGCCTCGGCACACTGGTGTGCCGTCAGAGGTTCTCAGGTGTGCCGCGGGATCAGGGGAGAGAAGGGCTGTCAGATGAGCCCGATCTCCCGATCCCCTGCCGAACTGTACATTTGCAATGTGAGAAGCTCCGTCAACCTCAGCAAAGTGAAAGTAAAGAGCAGGGGAGTGTGCTCTGCTCTCTGCTTCCCCCTACAGTGCAGTACCTGGCTGAATGA